>NC_081559.1:62232694-62327704 GCF_022355385.1 Mustela nigripes | reverse complement strand
GCCGAAGGCAGTGGCTTAACCCACTGCCTTCGGCTCAGGTCATGATCTCAGGGTCCTGGGATCAAGTCCCGCATCGGGCTCTCTGCTCAGCAGGGAGCCTGCTTCCTCCTCTCTCTCTCTCTGCCTGCCTCTCTGCCTACTTGTGATCTCTCTCTGTCAAATAAATAAATAAAATCTTTAAAAAAAAAATGACTAACAGAGAAAATGCTCACCTGAATTGTGAAAATAATGGGTGGGGGGAGCATTTTCCATCTGGGTATCTGCAAAAGAAAATAGGGGGAGGGGGCATAGGCAGTGTCCTAAGTCATAGTCAAGATCACAGCCAACAACTGGCAGAAGCAGTCCAGTGAGCATCATAATAGCTCTGCTGAGATCATCAAAAGTATAGCACTGGCCACTGCTACTGCCTCTGTTGCTACTATCGCTCCCAAAACTGCTGAAAGTTTCTGCTGAAGCTTCTTTCTCTCTTGCCAAAAAAAGGGATTCTCCACTGCCTCTCTTACTTTGTGTCATTAAATCAAAATTAGAAATCTTGAGCTGATGCAGTTGGTTTGCTTGGAAAGGTCATGTTGTCACTCCTTAGACTCATGAGACCCTGGAAAATCGTTATCTACATTAGCTTTCCTTTTCACTTCTTTTGCGGGAGGACTCCCACCATGATTCATACAATGACAAATTTTCTAAATCATGTTAGGCAGCAACACCTCCTCCCCTCCAAACTAATGTCTACTATGCTAGCTCACCTTCAATTTTACAAAAACTTCCAAAATATTTGAGTTTGACAACATTTACAACAAAGAAAATTTCCAGACAATTCCACATGACATCAACCTGTCAGTTATTCAGTGAAACTGAAACCTAGGGTTTTTGGATATCTCTAAGGTAGCTATACTAAGGTAGCAATTGTTTACACTTGTCTGAAAACTTATAGTTTATAAACACTTTTGTGGTATAGTTTAAAGATACCTAAATTTAGATTTAGAAACACCTGAGTTAGCATCTCAGTGATAACTCAGTGAGTTAGCATACAGTGATGGAGATATCATGAAACTCATCAATCCCTGTTCCCTCACAGGGATAATATGTGAGTATATGAGATCATAGAATTAGACACCTCTAGTTCAGTGCCTCTCAAATGATAGTCACTCAGTAATTGTAACTATAATTAAAATTGCCATTATTGTTATGATAAATACTGGCCTAGATTCAAATGTTTGAATGTTTGAAATTTGTTTTAAGGAGAATATTTTTCAAAAGAATGCATCTCGGGCTCTCTGCTCAGCAGGGAGCCTGCTTTCCTCTCTCTCTCTGCCTGCCTCTCTGACTACTTGTGATTTCTCTCTGTCAAATAAATAAATAAAATCTTAAAAAAAAAAAAAAAAGAATGCATCTCTTTTCCCCACACTGATGCTGCTGGCTGCTCCTTTCAACTCATGTCCAAGCGAACTGGGGCTTGCACTCGAATCAACAATATAAACTATCAGTACAACTGGAACTTGTTAGAAGCTGAGTGTGAGGTGACTTTGATACAATTTTTGCCAAAAGCTTACTTTAGCTCTTCAGATTTTTATAAAGGCATTCTAATAGACAGATTAACTATTAATCTTTCTATATTTTTCAGGCTTTCATATTATATTAAGTTCATTCACTGGAAAGCATAGTGCCTGACCATATTTTATAAATTCCCCACAGAAATGCTTTCACTGAATTATGAGGTAATGATAAATAATTTAAAGTCTGCACTCAGCCATCTAAAAGTCGGATGCAAGCCAGTTCCATTTGATAATGCTTGCTTTTCTTTGTCGTACCATCGAAGAGAATGCCCACTCTCCATTCATTCACCTAGTCAACAACCCAGAGTGGTTTCATTCAGCATCAAAATCATTACTAGAGATGACTTCAGGGTTAACTGACTGGATTGGGAGAGAGAATTAGAACTGGCAAAGTCAGTACTATGGCCCAGGATTTTGGTATATGGTCTGGTTTCATATTTATGACCTTGTGAGATACATAAGGGATTCCAAAGTTTACATATGAGGGAAGTATGACAATCTACATTATCAAGGTCTTGTAGCTAGTAGGTGGCATATTAAGAAATCAAAGATTATTTTGCTAACTAGGAGGTGGTAACAGGAAAAGAATATTATATTTGGACAATGTAATAAGAAGGCTGGCTTGGAGGGGCACCTGACTAGCTCAGTTAGTGGAGCATGTGGCTCTTGATCTTGGGGTCGTGAGTTCGATCCCCACATTGGGTGTAGAGATTATTTTAATAAATAAGCTTAAAAAAAAATCTGGCTTGCAAATTTAACTTTGAGGTTTCTATGGAAAGTGTTCAAAAATATTTGCAGTAATAACAGCATCTTTGCAGTAAGTTTGAACCTCCCTTTGTATCTACTTTTAAGGACAATATTCTTTACATATATAAACTTAATAATATTTTTTAGCTGTTATAGTGGATCCTAAAAATATAAGATGTAATATGTACCTTTATTGTAATTTGAAAAGAAAAAAGACGCTTTTGGTTTTGTTAATTCAGTGTTGCATAGGTTCAGTTTAGCTAATGGCTAGCCCAGACTTTTAGGTCATGTGGTACTCTGTGAAAACTCAATCGAAAGATTTTAAGATTGGAAAGTTCTAAAATTATAAGGTTGCAACCAATCAATATTTGGACCCATTTAAATTATTATACCCAACTGTCAAGGAGGGTGTGCTTTCATATTGCTACTTACAAGGAAGGATTAATGTCCAAATCAACCTGTTCCATGTCTTGACAGCTATTAAAAAGTACTTTATTATTTTAAGCCAAATGTATTCTGCTGCATCTCAGTGTTCCTAGTTCATCTTTTCTTTTTATTAAAAATACTTAAATTTAATTTCTATTCTATTGTGAGAATCATTGAGATATTAGGAATCAACAGTGTTCCACTTAAATGTTTTCTACTTTCAACTAACATATACTCCCTCCATTCTTTTAACTGGTCTATAGATGGTGTGATTTGAGGTTAATCAAAATTCTGATCCCATATGAAGACCCTTCAGTTTACACACAGGCTTCTCAGGTGTGGTCATGGAATGCAGCAAAATAAAGGCTGTCTCCTCTGTCTTCCTTCTAAACAGACAGAAGTTCTATTAGGGTTTTTTGGCAGAAAAAAAACAGTATTGATTTATATTACAATTATTATTAAGTAAAACCCCTTGGCAGTTTTCTCTGCTGCAAAAACATACCTATTGCATTGTATAGATGGGTTGTTTTGGTTCAAATTTCAAAACCTTACATGTATTCCTATTTCATATTATTCTATTAGATTTGGCCCATTATCCTAAGATATAAAATCTTGCATAATTGAAAATTCATATTTACTTTCCATCTATTGTGTGCCAATTACTGTACTAGACATTTTCACTATATTATTATACTTTATTCTTCTTTAACATGAGAAGGAATCCTAATTTTATGACTAACAGGTTCAAGAACATTAAGTAATTTTACTGAGACCATTGAGAACATTAAAATAGAATTTAGGATTTGCATGTAGGTCTATTTAATTCCAAGGTTCATGACTATTTTTGTTTATACTAGTCTATAACCATGAGTTGTTAAGAAACTATTTAATATGTATTCAAGGAATTCCATCTAAGGAATACAATTTTGAAACCTCATTAAATATTTTAAAGGAAGATTTCATATGTAAGAGCAAACATCAGTTATCTGTACCTTGTATTTATAAATTGTACTAATTCAAAGCATTTTGACTCCCCTCAATAAAGTATGATATGTGAGATGTGTTCAACAGGAAATAGGATGGAGAAAATCAGCAAAAAAATATCTTTATGTGAGAGAATAAAACAAAGTTCATGAATGGGAAATTGATGCATGAAATTATATTTAATAAAAACTAACTTCAGTGGCTTTTAGGATGACTTGAAATAGGCAAAGATTTAGAACTGAGAGAAACCTGTAGGGACTACTAACACAATCCAGATATAGAATTATAAAGATGTCTATCTTGGGGCACCTGGGTGGCTCAGTGGGTTAAAGCCTCTGCCTTCAGCTCAGGTCATGTTTTTAGGGTCCTGGGATCGAGCCCCACATCGGCCTCTCTGCTCAGCGGGGAGCCTGCTTCTTCTTCTCTCTCTTTGCCTGCCTCTCCGTCTACTTGTGATCTCTGTCTGTCAAATAAATAAATAAAATTTTAAAAGATGTCTACCTTCACATAGATATATAAACAATGGATAGTATTTAAATACATAGTTGAAAATAATTGTAAGAAAATTATTTTGTTCTGAGGAATTGATGACACAAATTTCACAAATAATTTTCAAGGTATTAAATTTGTGTATTTGTGTGTGTTTGTTTTTACTATGGTTAAAAGGTTAAAGAGTAATTTTGGTCATTCAGGAAAACAATGAATTTTGTTTTTATTTGTTAAAAATTGCATTATTGGTATGATTGCCACACAAATAATTGAGAAGAAGAGAGTGTTTCGGGAAATGTACGTGTAGATATCCATGTACGGTAAATTCAGTGTTTGCCTATGTATTCATGAAAAACATGAATATAACAAAAAGGAAAGGCAGATTTTCAAGGATAGCGGTTAAAATTCGGGAGAAAGTACTGAGTGAGGGAAATAATCAGAACTATAAGAGGAGCTACAGAAGAATGGGACCCAAAGCCAATGAAAAATGAGTTTAAGGAACAAAAGTTTAGTTAACGGTTAAATACAGCTGAGAAAGAAATAATTGGGTTTTGTTCTCCAAAAATCTCTAGAAGTTTAGAACTCTTTTATTATGAGGAAGAAACTGAAAAAGAAGATTTCAATGAACTTACAAATAAGTATAATATCAAGTATAATAAAATCTAGTTTAACAACTCATATCTACAAAATTCAGGAATTTTCTTTGAATGTGTATATTCAGTTTGCTGCTCTCTTTCAATCATATCCTAACCATTTGCAATTTAAAATTTTTCTTTATATGCCCAAATTTTATATAGAACTAAAGAAAATACATTTCTTGCAGGTACAAAATTGGAAATGACTTCCCCAGAACAAAAGGGCCTTGTCCCCTTCACCAGAGAATCTCTTGAACTTATGAAACAGCATATTGCTAAAAAGCACAGTGAGGACCAAAGAGATTTAAAGCCAAACACTGACTTGGAAGTTGGAAAAGAGCTTCCATTTGTTTATGGGAATCTCTCTCCAGGAATGGTGTTGGAGCCCTTGGAAGATGTGGATCCATACTATAAGAATAAAAATGTAAGGCTTTATTGACCGACTACATTTTCATTATTTATTTCAGAAGTACGAAAAGTATAATTGAGATATGATTAAAAAAGAATGAAGAGTAAATCAAAGTTATTTTAAGTAGTAAAAAAATGGATAAGAAATTTCACAAATATTTGGGATTTTTATCAAATCTGATGGCTTTCCTGTTAGGTTAGTTTGTTGGAAGTTACTCTACTTTTAATAGGCTATACTGTGATGCCTTAACATAAATGACTTGTTTTGTGGGAGTATGTTGACTGGCTGCTTAAGGTTACTGATTTTAAAAGAACTGTAATATAAAATTTTTATAATATGTACAATAATTTTAAATGTTCAACTGAATGAGCTTATTCAGTAGTTGAGAAAATAAGCCAACCTATATTCCTATATTTTATTTACCATTTTTATTAATTCATACATTCACATCCTATCTTATCCTGAGAATTACTTGAGGAGCAAACTAAATATTTGAACAATTGTAAAACAAGCACAAAAATGATGAAAATAAGAATAATTATGCTTAGTAAAACCAGAGATCTGTGTGGGTTGACAAAGCTGGAAGAGTCTTCCTTGAGAAAATAGAATTTGAATTACAGCTTGGAGAACACTTCACATTTTAACAGTGCAAAGGGAAGATCTTGATATTAGTTGGAACAGAGAAGAGACAGGGTGTGATAGAACTCGACCCCTATTGCAAGTGTGAAAAATGAAAGAATGAGGAAGTGAAGATGCCAACATGGATTTAATGTGATGGCCAAAGGATTGATGTGATGAATGCAATGTTTAAGTAAGTTTAACCTAAGACTTCTAAATTACTATTGCATAGAAAATCTAGGGTCAGAAAGATGGTATAAGAAAGAGAGTAATCTGGACCTGAAGTCAAGAGACCTGATTATAGGAGGGTCTTGGAGGAGGGAAAAATGTAACAAACCTGAGAAGAAACAACAGGATTTGAAGACAGACTAATAATCCAAAAATTTATAACCTGGAATAATGGTGGTGCTACTTATAAAATTGAAATAATTCTAAAAAAGAATAAGCTTGGGAGATATGAAGATTAGCTCTGTTGTGGACAAGTGTAATTTGATATTCGTAATATTACCAAATGGGCAAAATGGAATTGAACCAAAGTCTCTGGACGGAAGACAAAGTGATGATTTAGCATAAACACAACTCTTTCAAATATTTTGCATTATGGAAAAGTATTGGCATTGTAAATGTATTAACAAAGACTCCAGTATCTCTTGTAGCTTCCATGGGCATTATGTAACATTAGCTGTAAAACACTTGTAAAATCTTCAGAATATTTTAGTGAAAACGTATGTTGTCATCTCAATTATCTCTGCTTTCACTTTTGCTGTGTTTAAGTCCTAATAGTTGACTTAGCATAATAACCTTAGAAGTAACTCTAATCTAGCAGAGTTCTGAGTTCTTTGTAGTGTTTACAGATATGGTAGGCAAATCTAAGTTTGTTATTGAAGACAAAACCAAGGATTCTGAAAAATGAAACATGCCAAAAATTGTAAGGTTAGTTTGTATAAGAAGTATTAATATTAATGATGATACAAAGTATTAAAAATGTGAATTATATTCAGTTTCTTCTGTTAAGGGTGGTATACCAACAAATAGTCCTAAAATTAAATAATTTCAGCACTTAAACATTAATTGGAAAATTGTTATGTCTGGAATCACTTATTTCTCCACAAAAACATAGGCTAGTTGATTGCACATATATTACCTCTTTTTTTTTTTTTTAAGATTTATTTTTTTATTTCAGAGAGTGAGGGAGAGTGAAAGAGCGTGGGGGAGGGGAGGAGCAGAGAGAGTCTTAAGCAGACTCCATGCTGAGTGCAGAGCTTGACCCTGGGCTCAATCTCCCAACCCTGAGATCAGGACCTGAACCAAAATCAAGAGTCAGATGCTTAACCAACTGCACCACACTGGTGCCCCACATATATATTACCTCTTGTAAGAATATTGATATTCTTCAGGGAAATAACAGAAAGCACATTTTAAATAATCAGATTTTGGGGAACACTTTTATTTTATTTTTGCATTTGAAATGGAAAGAGGGAAAATAACTAAAATACATGCCAAAATGTCCACAGACTGTATATTGGAAAAGTGTTTTAGTGAGAATCATAACACAGTTGGTTTCCATTTAGAAGATGTTTTCAAAAATTATCAATGGATATATAATTGTTTTCACTAATATATTTATATATATAGACAAAAATATAAATGTCAATATACAGTCACCATAGATACCTCTAATATATAATTATATTTCACATACAATATAATACTTAAGTATATAATAGATTATACTTATACATATATCATTTAGTATACTGTATTGTATCATATTACATTGTATACTATATATTATACAGTGTTATATTATAATGGGCATAATATCATGTATAATATATTTTTACTCACACCATCATAAATGAATTTTCCAAATGGATATGTATATATGGTAAAATTATATATATGATGTATACACACATACATACATAGGTAGATACATTTTAATTTCTTTTTTCTTTTTAAGATTTTATTTATTTACTTGAGAGAGATAGAGGGATCACAAGTAGGCAGAGAGGCAGGCACAGAGACGGGGGGAAGTCCCCATGCAGGGCTCAATCCCAGTACACTGAGATCATGACCTGAGCTGAAGGCAGAGGCTTAACCCACTGAGCCACCCAGGTGCCCTGACACTTTTTAATTTCTATATTATATTATAGATACACACATATACATATGTACACATGTACATGTATAGTTTATTTTTAGGATATTTCTGATCTTTCATTAATTTTGGATTTAATGCTTCTGTATCCCAATATATTAGTTTTACATGATGTAACTTTCTCTTTTAGGGATGTTTATGTCAATGATAATATATAAATGTGGTTTTATACCTTAGATAATTACTAGTGATTAGTAAAATATCTTAGTGAATGGGGTCATTTTTGCTGTTGTAATCACACACATTTTTTGCTTTGAAATAAAAGTAACTTTTTATATTCACTAAATTTGGGTCTCTTTAAATGCATCTTTATGAACCATTTGGATATAGATTTCTTCCTATTACATTTGTTCTGCAGGAAGACTTGAGGATTGGAGTGTGGCAAATGGCTTTGTTAGGCAGAACATTGGGGGAAAAAAAAGTTATGTAATCCTAAATATCAATGAAAATGTTTAAAAGAAGAAATCTTTATACTTTATTTAGTCTGTAAAACAATATCAAAATATAAGAAAAGTGTAACAGCTAAAATTCAGTTGAAATGATCATTGGCAATAATTTGCATAATGGATGAGTTTATAGTTCCTAGTTATAATTTTACTTGATTTTTTTTCATTTTATAGACTTTCATGGTATTAAATAAAAGTAGGACAATCTTCAGATTCAGTGCCACGTGGTGTACACTTTCTCCTTTCAATTCAGCTAGAAGAACAACTATTAAGATTTTGGTGCATCCATATCCTTTTCTGTTGTCTTTAAACTGTAGCAGTATCAAATGTGACTATTCTATTAAAATATTGCTGCAGTGTTTTTCTCTTTTGAATTTTATCTCATTTTAGGTCATATTGGAATCTGGATTACAACTGCACCAAGTGTTCCATATTTGAAAATACATTTATAATTTATTTTCTAGTACATTCAGCAGTAATAAATATTAACAAATCTTAATCCTCCTTGTTTTTCAATATGAATAGTATTCTTTTTGATATTTAAAGAGCTATTTTATCTCATGTATATACATATAAACATGTTAAAGAAACATATATTTCCAATATTATTTTATCCATTATTCCTTGACTGTAACTTACCTTTTTCCGACTATTCATTTTAATTAGTGTCCTGATTGACTGCATATTTATGTCCATGACTGAGATGCCAAAATGGGGCCCAGCAATACAGTAAGTCATATAATTTTATTATACATTATTTCACGTATGATTTTATATTATATTTAACATGTTGCATTATAATACTTTACATACTACATATTTAACATTTTATAACTTATTATTTATATATAATATGTAATATTCCTTGTAATAAAAACTCATTCTTCATAATATATTTATACATATAACACAGTTTATGGGTTTTCCAAGTAAAAATAAATCACATATATATCAGTTAATAAATTTTAATGTTTTTCTGCCCTTTCATTTATTCTTAGTTGGACTTTAAATGCTGCTATTTCCCGGGGCGCCTGGGTGGCTCAGTGGGTTAAAGCCTCTGCCTTTGGCTCAGGTCATGATCCCAGAGTCCGGGGGGATTGAGCCCTGCATGGGGCTGTCTGCTCAGCAGGGAGCCTGCTTCCCCCCCACACCCTGCCTGCCTCTCTGCCTACTTGTGATCTCTTTCTCTCTGTCAAATAAGTAAATAAAATCTTAAAAAAAAAATCTGCTATTTCCCAACATATTAAGTCAACTAATATAAAAGTTTGATTATTTAGCTAAATGTTTGTGTCTATATGAGGTTTTAGTATAAAGTTAATTAGTAATGATTAATATATTATTTGGATTTGCTTTAAACTCAAGTAACATTTATTCTTTTCCATTCTAAGAAAGTTATTTCTATTGCTTTCTTTCTGTTCTATTTCTTCTCTCTTTCTAGAGGGATGTGAATAGTTTGGATATTAGACCAAAATAGTGGAAAGGCCCATTAAAATTTCTAGAGAATAAGCCTTTCTTTTTTTCTTTATTTTATTTTATTTATGTATTTGAGAGAGAGGTGAGCATGGGCGGTGGTTAGGGGCAGAGGAAAGGGGAGTAGACTCTTCCACTGAGCAGCCAGAGGTGGGGCTCCATCCCAGGATCCTGGGAAAATGACCTGAGCCAAAGGCAGACGCTTAACCAGTTGAGCTACCACCCAGCCTCCCCAAGAAGAAGCCTTTCTTGATGCTACCTCTTAGGCTTTAATTCATTCTTAAAACTAGTTAATTTTGGAAGGTGAATATAAAACTGATTCATTACAAAAATTCTTACATATACACATAATAAAATTAGTTCTTTCATACTTTTATAATTCAGTAAATTATTGTGTGACTTCAAATGCAGAATAAATTTGATATTTTATATTTTCATTATTTACCAAAATATATGTAAAGACAATGACTCTAGCTAGGGTTTGTTGAAAAAAAAATTGATAGTTAAATTTTATGGTTAATGCTAAAAGACATAGCCCACCCTAAAAGCCCTACCTTGTGGTTCAAGGAGCATAGTTTCTTTTCTTTGTTTGTTTGTTTGTTTGTTTTTTCTAATTGGTTGGTAGATTGGTTGGTTGACTGGTTGGTTGCCAAATACTAACCATAGACATATTATTTCAGAGTTGGCAATGCATTATTCTCACTTTTAACGTTTATATGAAAAACTGTCTGCAGGAATATTTTGCTTGGAATTTACACATTTGAAATACTTGTAAAACTCATTGCAAGAGGCATCTGGGCAGAACCTTTTTATTTCTTTGGTGATCCATGGAACTGGCTCGATTTCAGTGTAACTTTGTTTGAGTGAGTATTTCTTCAAATTGCAAACATCTTAATACCTTGTTAAGTAAGCTTTTCATAAAGAAACATCAGCATTTACAAAGTTTTCTCCTTGTAAAAATTCTGCAAACAAAGAATATTTCATAATCATAGCCATAATGACTCTCAGGCAGCTCCAACTGAACTAGCCCTCAGAATGTGCAATAAAAATGAAAGGAATTGGATATTATCTGTTTTCTATCTGAGGCAAAACAACAGAGGTTAAATTTTAGAATTTTAAGTGATGATTTTCAGTGCTAAGAAAGTCTCTTGGAGACTTACAAGAAGATCTGAATATGTTTGATTTTATCTCCAACCTACATTTTGTTTAGCTACATTATTTAAGACCAGTAAACACTAGATAACAGAATATCTTACACACACATTCATACACATCCAGACACACGTTTTCAAGAATGTTTCATTAAATTCTAATGATTTACGTGAGTATTTTTTCAATGTTTCTATTTGGTGTACTCTGTTCTATGGCTAAGGAAATGATCACTGGCTCCAAACTCCTGTTAAATAGAATTTAAAATGATATTCCATTTTTAGGTTTGGGGTTGATTTTTAAAACAACAAATAATCTTCATAAAGCACATAATCAGTGTCTGCCCTGTGGTAAGCAATAAAAAATAGTAGCTAATATCATTGAAATTATTATCACTACTACTGATTACTACCATTATCATGCTGTTGCCTTTGCTGGTAGCTAATACTTAGCTAACACAGTTATTAAATAACCCCATGTGTCAGGTGCTAAGCCATGCTCTTTACATCTATGAGTTGTTTAATCACCACAAAAAGCCTCAGCATTAGGAATCATTATCCCCACTTTAACTTGAAGAAACTGAGGCAAGAAGGAATCAGTAATTTTTCCATGTCACACAGCTAGTAACTTGGGAGCATGGATTTGTAGATAAGCATTCTGGCTACAGTCTGTGCCCTTAACCACTCTACTCCCTGCCTTCTGCTATCTTCACCATCGTCAACCCCATCATGATCATCTTCATCATGATCATCAGAAGAAACTTAAGTACTTAATCTCATTGCTTAAAAAACTATGGATTTTTCCAATTTTTAACTACCTCTTCACTGATTAGATAACAAAATATTTATGAACATAATATAGGGTATTTGGTATAGAATGATGACTAATCACAGTGTCAAGCTTTTATAAACAGTCATAATTTGTTTGTGGGTTAATATTTACCTAGCTACCTTACACTGTAGCAATCTTTGTCTTCCAATCAATAAAGCAACTATTTGTGAAATGGAACAATGAGAGCAAGGTAAACGTTTGGATATGTGGTTTTAAAAATAAGTTTTAAATAGTATAAAAAGTCAGTGATAAGCAGTCTAGACTTAGTATGACTTCTAATAATTCTAATAATTCTAATTTAATCCCACAGGCACATAACAAGATATTTACTTCTCGGCTCAAATACTATAATATTTAGTATTTCAAGAAATTTGAGAATTTTGAAAATTATTCCCCTAAACCAAGGTAAGAAATGGTATTTAGTTCTTGTCTTCACTTTTATTTATGTTCTACCCTGTATTCTTTTGAACTCGCCTGTTAACTGCTTGGAGAAATACTAAATTGAACAGTGTTTCATCTTTGAAGTCAGTGAATTATCTCATCTGTAAGTTTATGTCAGTCACTCCAGGAAAGCAAAAAAAAAAAAAAAAAAAAAAAAAAATCACATTTGACTGTTATTTATTCGAGATGGATTCAATTCTTAATGATAAAATAAAGAAATTAACCAAAGTATATTATTTTCTATTTTTTCTTATTTATCCTTGCCTCTTAAATATAAACTTACAAAATTGTCCTTAGACTTCTGAGAGAGATAGCAATCTAGACAGGTAGCTAATATGCCTTTTTTTCCTCACTGTATCTAAAAACCAGTTGAAATGAACAAAGTAATATAAAATAAGATAAATTCCATTTTGCTCTGAGTGCTTGGATAGGTTTCATTCACATGCCACAGAGTTAAAGGAGGTTCTGCTAAATAAGGTAGAGCTGTGAACACATTGATGGAAGATGCTAATTTACAGCTCCCGTTCCTGAAGATATCCTAGAGAAGCCCATCAACAGCTTTTAATTTGTGTTAAGAATGAATGAAAACAATCCAGTATGAAACAACTCCATTAGTGTTTTGGCTGCTGAGTCAGCAGTATGAAATAGGTGGGCCAATAAACCCAGAGGCAAGTGTGATAATACCAAAAATGAGATCTACAGATGATTTTTGTCCATTGGAATACCATGAAGACGGCCAGATATATGCATGCTGTACACTTGGAGTCTAGATTGGGCAAAACAGTAAAAAAATTAAGAGAGTATGGTGATGGATGATACATAGCCCCGTGGATATATTAAAACACTGAACTGTACACATTAAATGGGTGAATTGTATGATTTATGAATTATAGCTCGATAAAGCTGTTTAACAAAAATGGATTGGCAGCTTCAATGAAGCTGAAGTGAAGAAACCCAGTGAAGAAGGTGGCAGTGATAGGAATTCCCACAGTTCTACCTACCTTACTACTCTCCACAAATTACTAGAACATAAAATTGCATCAACTGTGTCTTCATCTTAGGCTCAGAGGTAAAGATTATAGAAGAAATCAGGTGAATCTAAATTAATACAAGAACAACATATCTTAGCACATTTAGAAACACACAGGCTGATAGAAATTTCTCTTTTTCCAAGGGAGAAAATAATCAACAGAAATACCAGCAATATAGAGCATATGAAAGTATTTTGCAATACCAAAAGAGAAACATGCTATTTAAGAAAATAAAAATAATCCTCTTTTTTCTTTAAAAAAAATATGTCCTAAGGAATAGGAGCAAGCATAAGAAGTCATCCTTTTTGTAGTCCCTTCAAGATTTTATTTATTTATTTACTTACTTACTTATTTATTTATGAGAAGGCACAAGTTGGGGGAGAATCAAAGTGGGAAAGAATCTCATGCAGACTGCACTGATCTCCACATGGGGCTTCATCCCACGACACTGAGATCATAACCGTGAGATCTTGACCTGAGCAGAAGCCAAGAGTCCATGCTTAACTGATTGAGCTACCCAGGTGCTCCTTTTGTGAAGAAAACCTGGACTCAAGCAAAAGATGAAAATGATATAATAAAATAGACAAAAGTACTTATTAGGCAAAAAAAGTGTTAATACCCAGGACAACTGTGTGATGTGGTCAGTTAAGCATCTGACTCTTGGTTTTAGCTCAGGATGATCTAAGGATCTGAGGATCATGAGCTCCGTGCTCTGCGGGGAGTCTATTTGAGCTTCTCCCTCTCCCTCTGCCCCTCCCCCTGCTGCTCTCTCTCTTTCTCTTTCTAAAACAAAAATAAATAAATAAATCTTTTAAAAATGTATATTAACTTTGGTGAGTATTTTATGGTAATAGATGCATTAAAATATGGTACTATCTCTTTAGTATTTTGGTATAGTAAAATAAAACCAGTTGTGTAAGGAGAAACTAGAGAAATTCTATATTAATACAATAGAACAAAAATGGATGGGTTATCGAAAAAGAGAAAACTAAGTTCCACCTTATGGATAGTTGGTGACCCCAAAAAAGAGAACAGAATAAATGTAAAAGATAAATCATTCAAAAATACACTAGAACATTTTTTTAAAAACTTTAACTTGAAATTTTTGTCACAAATGGAGAAGGTTCATTTTATAGTAGACAAAAAAACTAAAAGGTACACTTAGATATATTATAACATTTTTTAATTGAAGCCTTAAAAAATAAGTATATTATAAAAATCCTATGAAAAGGCAATGAAAAATTACCTATGAAAAGGTTATTTTTAGACCTTTTGATAATACTGAAAATGAATAGCCAGTGAAATTTGAGCTTGGGCAAGGTATAGGCAGGAAGATTATGACACTAGTGTTCTATACCTGTCTGTCATCCAGATGTGAAGCTGATAGGAAGATATTCACAGCTTCTGAAGTTTTATGTATGTATCTTTCCTGAACAACTGGTATGAAAAAAAATACTCAACAATGGGAAGATTTAATATCAGAACTAATCATAGTGAACTCTGAAATCATTTCAACACAGAATGAATTCCAAATTACTGATAGTATGCAAAACAGAATGCAAATATTACAACCCAAATTAATAACAGACATTCCTAAACTAGAAACATGTTTTGTGTTTCAGAAAACTTTGAAATAGATAACAAAATTGTTTTAGAAAACTAGTGATTTTTAACATTAAAATCTAAATTAATTTGGATGAATTCTCACATCTACCCACCAGCATTCTTTTTTTTTTTTTAGATTTTTTAATTTATTTATTAAGATTTTATTTATTTATTTGACAGACAGCGATTACAAGTAGGCAGAGAGGCAGGCAGAGAGAGAGAGGAGGAAGCAGGCTCCCTGCTGAGCAGAGAGCCCAATGTGGGGCTTGATCCCAGGACCCTGAGATCATGACCAGAGCCAAAGGCAGAGGCTTTAACCCACTGAGCCACCCAGCATTCTTGCATGATAACTACCAGCTGTAGTTGAGGAACAGCTACTCCTTTAAATCAGGCATATTCATCCAGGTCCCCTCTGCTCCCCTTTTGCATAAATTTGTGTTTCCTGACAAGCCATTGTAAGGATTTGAATGTTAACCTTTCCTGTAAATCATGAAAAATAATATGTAATGGAAAATACACAAATTGAGCCCTTTACTTGGTCAGAAGTACTAAATTATATTAACAAAAACTGAGAAGGGGGAATAGAGAGATGTGAGAAAGTAAATGTGGTTATTTCTTTATCTTACATTGTGAAACTATAGTACATAAAGTTTTATTTTTGCTATAGAGGGTACAAGTTTGTCCCAATAAGAACTTAAGTTTGATACAGTTTCTCAAAATATATTTTACCTTAAATAGTAGAGAAAAAAGGAGAAAAAGTAAAGTTTATTTTTAAAAGATAAGACACATAAGGGATTGTCTCCCTCCCAATCCCATCTTGTTTCAAACCATAAGTGACTCTTAATCTCACAAAACAAACTGAGGGTTGCTGGGGGGAGGGGGGTTGGGAGAAGGGGGTGGGATCATGGACATTGGGGAGGGTATGTGCTTTGGTGAGTGCTGTGAAGTGTGTGGACCTGGTGATTCACAGACCTGTACCCCTGGGGATAAAAATATATGTTTATAAAAAAAATAAAAAATTATTAAAAAAAAGACACATAAGGGAAATATATAAATCATAAACCTGGTGATTCACAGACCTGTACCCCTGGGGATAAAAATATATGTTTATAAAAAATAAAAAATTAAAAAAAAAGAAGAATATATAAAAAAAAGAAATAAAAACAAAATGGTAAAGTCATATCCAAAAATAAAGGCAGTTTATGAAAATAAATACAATTGGATTAAATTTTTCTGTCAAGATGTATAACTTTAATATTAAATCTTAAGTAAATCAAACTCCACAAAAGATATACCTAAACTAAAGCAAAATAAAAGCTTAAAAATAAAAAGAATGGGAGCTTGGTTATGTGTGTATGTATGTCTATATATATGTGTGTGTATGTATATCACATTTTCACATGCATATATTTTTACTTAAGAATTGTTCTAAAATAATTCCAACAGGGGTAGCTGGGTGGCTCAGTCTTTTAAGCATCCAACTCTTGATTTCAACCCAGGTCATGATCTCATGAACGTGAGATGGAGCCCCACATGCATCTGGCTCCAAGCTCAGTGGGGAGTCTGCTTGAGATTCTCTCCCTGTCCCCTGCTCCTCCCCAGCAGTTTACACACACACTCTCTCTGCTTCTCTCACATAAATATATAAATCTTTAAAAATAATAATTCTAGCAAAACATTGTGAAAAAACTTTTCAATAGACAAAAATTTACAGAGAAAGGGGAGGATGGTGGGCGGGGGGTGAACCAGGTGATGGGGATTAAAGAATACACTTCTCTTGATGAACACTGAATAATATATGGAAGCGTTGAATCATATATTGCACACCTGAAATGAATATTAACACTGGATATCTACCACACTGGAATTAAAATGTTTAAAATTTAAAGAAATAAATATAAACTGTCAGAATTGGAAAAAAAAAAAAAAACTAATATAACACTGTGTGTTAAGTATACTTCAATTAAAAAAAATATAGAAGAACTCATGGCAGTTGCCAAATGACAAGTACATATAAAATATACATGTTTTGAAGTTCATTATAATAATCATAGAAACTACAAAGTAAAGTGATCCCATTTTTCTTCTAATAAATTGACAACAAAGTTTTTTAAATATCCCAGTTTTAATGAAGGCTTGACTATGTATTTATATCTTTAGTTTATATATTGGTTCAACATCTCTTAAAAACAAATTGAACATAAATGTATCAATACATATAATATGATACAGAAATTCTATTTTTAATGTAATATTTTTTAAAAAGACTTGGATATAACAAAATAAAATAAATAGTATAACTCCAAGTGGCAAAATAAGCTATAAACAAGTATTTCCATATGATAGCAATTAAAATTATATATTTATCTAGATATCACATTTCTTTAACCACAGAAATAGCTTTATTTCAACCTTATTTTAATGTACTCAAAAAAGCCAATCATCTTAGGAGGTCACTGAAAAATAGATTCTCAGGGCATCTAGGTGGCTCAGTCAGTCAAGCATCTGCCTCTTGACTCACCTCAGGTCTTGATCTCAGGATTGTGAGTTTGGACCCAACACACTTAAAAACCTAAAAAAAAAAAAAAAGATTTTCAGTTCTCACAATAATATATGAAGCGGGTATTATTAGCCACATTTTAAAGATACTAAAACAGAAGCATAGTAATATTGACAGAATCACAGCATTAGTACATTCTTATCCACTGTGAAGCTGAACAGTTATTAGGATCCTAAATATAAACAGACCAACAAATAAGAAGAGCAAGGGAAGAAAGAGAAGGAAGGAAGAAAGGTTAATACTAGTTTTACTGATGAAGTTACATTATTTACATTATTTTTGTTGTTTGTTTCTTTTTTTTTTTGTTTCCAGAATTGAGCTTTTAAAAAACATTGAATTGCTATGAACACCCAATGTTACATTAGTTTTAGGTGATTCTACCTGTCTGTCTGTTTTGCCATGCTCACAAGTGTAACTAACACTATCAACATGCAATGCTCTTACAATACCACTGACTATCCCCCATGCTGTAGCTTTCATCCCATGACTTATTCTTTCCAGTACTGGAAGTCTGTACCTTTCACTGTCTTTCACTCATTCTGTCCATGACTCTGCTCTGGCAACCACCAATTTGTTCTTTATTTATGACGCTGTTTATGATCTTTTTGTTTGTTCATTGGTTTACTTTTTAGATCCTACATAGAAATGAAATCATATGGCATTTGTCTTTGCCTGTCTGACTTACTTCACTTAGCACAATATACTCTAGATCCATCCATGTTGTCGCAAATGGCAAAACTTTGTTCTTTTTTATGTATGAATTATATTCTATTACATATGTAAATGACATTTCTTTATTCATTCATCTGTGAGTGGACACTTAGGGTGCTTCCGTATATTGGCTGTTGTAAAAAATGCTGCAACTAACATAGGGGTGCATATATCTTTTTGGATAAATCTCTTCTTTGGATAAATACCCAAGAGTGTAATTACTGCATTTTATGGTAATTCTATTTTTAATTTTTTGAGGAACCTCCATCCTGTGTTCTACAGTAGCTGCACCAATTTACATTTTCACCAGCAGTGCATGAGGATTTCTTGAGCAAGTTTTATTTAATAAATAGAAAAATTAGTTCCTGAAGTAAAAAGACAGCTTTAAGGCTGAATTCTCAATTAGTAAATGTTCTAATGTAAATACAGTCTGCAGATACCACAGTTGTGTGTTATTCTCATTCGTAATTCAAATTTGTACATGTTTTGTTTAATCAGCTCCAAAAATTGAATTCTTAAAAAGTTAGTGAAAGAATAGTATAAAATACTGCTATTTCTTTTTTTTTTTTTAAAGATTTTATTTATTTATTTGACAGACAGAGATCACAAGTAGGCAGAGAGGCAGGCAGAGAGAGAGAGGAGGAAGCAGACTCCCTGCTGAGCAGAGAGCCCGATGCAGGACTCGATCCCAGGATCCTGGGATCATGACCTGAGTGGAAGGCAGAGGCCTTAACCCACTGAGCCACCCAGGCGCCCCTAAAATACTGCTATTTCAAACTATTTCTTGTTTCAACAACATTTGCAACCTATTTTGATTTATAACTCTATACTTATGCTTATATACGGTGGTGGTTGGTATGAAAAGCAGTAACCAAAAGTCTTGTTCTTTATAGCAAAGAAAAACAAATAATTAATTTTAAAATTTGTGCCTCGATTATTTTAACAAGTGTAATAAGCCAGCAATAATATAGAAACCTTAAATTTCATATTTTTATTTATTTTTTATTCATTTTACTTATTAGATGTAGATAATGGATGATTTAGATTAGGAAACACAAGCTGTTGATTTCAGCCGAGTATGCATTTACCATGGAGGAATTGTGCTAACAGCTGCTTTACTAAGATATTTTACTTTATCAAAAACAAACTTTTTTCTTTTTAGGTCTGAAGTCTTTCACAGGGATCCTCATCCACTGCTTGAAGAAACTTACTGGGGTCATTTCCCTAACTCTGTTTTTTCTGACTGTATTTTCTTTAATTGGGATGGGGCTCTTCATGGGCAACCTGAAGCATAAGTGTTTGCGATGGCCCCAAGAAAACGAAACTTCAACCCTGCACAACAGAACTGAAAATCCATATTATATGCGAGGTAAGAATCACTTGCCATCTATGTCAAAAAAGTTAAAATTTTTCTCTGCAACGGAGCAGATTTCACAGCAGTGTTGAACACTCAACTTCGGAACGAACTTGCAAATGCTCTAACTATGCTCAAGTTCACATGCTTTTTGAAAGTTCACATGTTGCCACTTAGCTTTTACCAAAGACCTGCATGAGTACTTGTTTTCAGTAACCAAAGGAAATCTGATTTTTGCTTTTACGAAAAAACACTAAAAGTAAAAATAGCATTCAGGGTTTGCTTTGCAGCAAGCCATTATAAAGGTAGCCTGCATCCCGGCAGGGAGAACAGCACCACCAGAGAGCCTTCCACTGGAACCCCGCACAGCCTCCCAGCATCAAGCCAACATAGCTTTGAATTGAGACAAACCTTGCTTTGTCTCAATTTATTTTGTGTGTCTATTAGCAAGATGTGTCCTAATGTATCAGAAAAGCTGAAGAGAGGTTATATTTGGGGCCTGGGAATGCCCACAAATTTTTCCCTATAAACTAATGGTAGGAGCGCCTGGGTGGCTCAGTGGGTTAAGCCGCTGCCTTCGGCTCAGGTCATGATCTCAGGGTCCTGGGATCGAGTCCCGCATCGGGCTCTGCTCAGCAGGGAGCCTGCTTCCCCCTCTCTCTCTGCCTGCCTCACCATCTACTTGTGATTTCTCTCTGTCAAATAAATAAATAAAATCTTAAAAAAAAAAAACTAATGGTAATTACTTCTTTGCCTTATGCCTTTCCCTTCACAAAAGGTTTCATTAGGAATGTTCTACTTTGGATGGCGGAGGAAACCTGTGCTGATTTGGATCAGTTTCATTTATCAGAATTGCAATTCAAAGTTCCAATCTTCAGATAGTTCAGTGAGGAAGACCCAAGTTTGAAATTGTTAAGTTTTGCAAATTTTATCCTTTAAAAAATAAATATAACCAGTCTTTTTTTTTTTTTTTTTTTTTTTTTTTTTTTTTTTTTTTACAGATAGATCACAAGTAGCCAGAGAGGCAGGCAGAGAGAGAGGAGGAGGCAGGCTCCCTGCTGAACAGAGAGCCTGATGTGAGGCTTGATCCCAGGACACTGGGATCATGACCCCAGCCGAAGGCAAGGCTTTAACCACTGAGCCACCCAGGCGCCCCTAACCAGAGTCTTATTTGCAGTTTTATCAAAATAAAATCCTCATAATTCTACCTTTCTTCAATAAAGTTGTTTATTTAAAATATAAATTTAAGTCTACTCATTAGAAATTTTAAAATGACCCTGTAAATAAAAAATAGACTACATTATAGAAATTCTCACTATTGTTGGATTTCAGTTACTGCTGCTCATTTTAAATGTTTTGAGTTATCTTTTGGTAAATAATAAACATACTTCAGGCAAATACTAATAATGCCAGAATAAATATTGCTTTGCTCCTATATATGTAAGTAACACATATGTCTGATCACATATCTTCACCATAACCCTGCAGAGAAGTGAATGAGCCTGCTTACAAACAGAAAAAATGGAAGTTCAGAGAAATTCAGTGAATGTTCCAGTGGAACAACAACAACTCAGTGATAAAACTAGGATTCTAACCATCCCAATCTGGCTTTCAAATCCATTCCTTCTCTACCGGGTTATACTCTCTTACTGGATTTTTCACTCATATTAAAATTATCAGGTCTTTCTGAAAGGGTTTAGAAAAATATAAAAGCATATTTTTAAACTAATAAAAGTAAATTGTTGTTAAGTCTTATGTAATCCCCTACATTAATTTTATTTGTATTTGGATATATAAGTTCCAAAACAAATCTTAATGAATTTTACTCCTTATTTTTACCCCATAATATCATTATGCTGCAAGTAATACAAAATTATTGGTATATGAGTATGTGAAATATTTCGTTATTATGTGTGTCTATCTCATGGTCTTCATTCTAGTGGTGAGGGCAACAGAAAAATGGATGTTAAATCTTAGATTCCAATTAAAATACTCTTGAAATACTCTTTGGTTTCTTTAGTTACAACAAAAAATATACAAATTATATAAAAAATAAACAATTTTTACTACTTCACAATAATGAAATACTTCAATATAGTGAATACCAATAGTTATTGCTGGAAAAAAATCCAGGTTCTTTTCATCTTAAAGAGTAAGTTATATTATAAAGAAATCACTTTTTTAAGTTTACAGCTTTAAAATTTGTCCAATTCTAGTCATTCCATTTCGTCTAAAAATATGTTAGGACTTGCTGAAAATATTATATTTATAAAATTTTATTTAACCTAATTGCCATGTCAAAGTCCTTTTATTTTAGAACAATATTTGGGACAGTCCTCAACTACTAATGTTGAATTTCATTTGGATTTTGACTGCCATTTAAAAGGCTTGACCAGTGGTTCCTAACTATGATTTAAAACTTCTTCTAGGGGCACCTGGGTGGCTCAGTGGGTTAAAGCCTCTGCCTTCCACTCAGGTCATGATCCCAGAGTCCTGGGATTGAGCCTCACATCGGGCTCTCTGCTCCAAGGGGAGCCTGCTTCTCCCTCTCTCTCTGCCTGCCTCTCTGCCTATTTGTGATCTCTGTCTGTCAAATAAATAAATAAAATCTTAAAAAAAAACTTCTAACATTATTTTAGGTAAAGTTAAAGTGACATCATTTGGCATTGTAGTAATTCAGTTTTGTGTGTGTACATATGTATATATATATATATATATAATTTTATATATACACACATACATTCAGGACTGATCTCATGTGTTGGAGCTGTGATTTGAGTTCAGAACCTAAAATCAATACTTCTAAGCATGTATGTTCCCAACCCTGGTAGTTCATATCTGTAAATACACCATTTACATATTGAATGACAGCAGATAAAGATACCTGAATAAATTCTATGGGCTATGATTCAGATTAGTTGGGATTATGGTTAGATTAAATGACACCAAGGTGAGTAACTGGCACTGGATGCTCAATATAGAAAAATAAGCTTCAACATGGGAAGAGAATGGTATTTAAATGCAGAGACAGAAATATGGTCTCATGTTAAGGAAGATCATTAGGAATAAAGCCTGGAAGAAAAGGTCTCAGCTTTCACTTTGGTCTTGGGAATTTTTCTTCAGGGTTCTGGTCATAACTGACTGGTTAATATTTGCTTCCCAGAACTCTAGTTTTGAAAGTGATTCTCCTCTTTTTATGCTGGGTTTTGTTTCTTTTGGGGCGGTGTAGTAGGTAGATTGCCAGACATCTTTTGGTCTGTGCATCACATGTTAGGACAATCTTGTAGATAAGAAAGGGTGGGCTATATATTCCTACCTTTTCAGTATAGAGAGAGATGTTCATATTCTATGCAGATCTAAATGGATATCAGATATGCTCTTCACTCAAAATTAGATAACAGAATGTAATTTCCTATTTTGCAGAAACAGAAAACTTTTATTATTTGGAAGGAGAAAGATATGCTCTCCTTTGTGGCAACAGAACAGATGCTGGGTAAGTGGTGTTAATGTTCTTGTATCAGTCAGTTTCATAGATCCATAGTATTTATTGAATGATTAATGCTTTGGCTGATGTTTATCATTTGATTACATTATCTCATTTTGTCATTAAAACCATGCTGAGAAATATACAACACGGAATACTATTACCCTGATTTTACAGGAAAAAGCAGTAAACAGACTACTTAAATGATTTATTCAAGGTCATGAAGTGAATAAATGGCAAGGCTGGGACTTAAATAAGGATCTGATTTTTTGTTTTCTGTGTACCCCAGAGCTAGTGGGAATTATCAAGAGAGATGATATAATCTTTTCTTGGTCCAAAAGCCTTTGAAGAGAAGAAATAGGAAATATATGCTGTTATTTCATTTATTTTATGGCTTGTATATATTTTATGACAAAATTTACATTAATAAAAAGTTTATTGCTCTTATAAATAGTATTTATAAATAACTATTCAATGATATGATAATACAAGTTTTACTGTCATATAATTTCCAATGAAGAGAAAGGAAAGTAGAAATATAGTGCTTCTCGGCAGTACTAGCACTTTCCTGTAATTCCTTATGTCACTTCCATCAGCTGGAAATGATATGGTGCCCATATCATTTCTTAGGCTCTAGGGCTCAGATTAACAAAAGTCATATGGGGATAAAGGAGCATGAATTATGTAGTTTATATATTCACGTGATTTAGACATTTTGTCACTTGCTCAACACTGCCCAGCACAAATACATTTTAAACCTCTCTTTGCATCACATTTGTTAACTATTAAAAGTCCAAAACAAGTCACATGGCCAAAGCCAGAATAACACTGGAGGAAACTACACAGGGTATGGATGGAGGGAAGCATGATTTATGTGGCCACAACTATAATAACGAATCATAATATTCAAGCCCCCAGAAAATAAAGTATGAAGACTCCATCAAAGGAAGTAAGATAAATCTTTAATCTGATCTTTCTACCATTGTGCAAATGCTGATTATAACTTATCAATGTGGAAGTGTTTTTGCACCCTTAAATAATGGGACCCAAGGGCTTAAGGTGAGACATTTGAAAATTAAACCCTCAATGACTGAAGCTTTGTTTTATGACGGTTATTCCCATTATGTATGCTTTCACCTTGATGCTGATAGCAAAGAAAACTTCAACAAGGCTTGGCAAAAAACCATTGGTGAGACCCCTTTTCCTTTTAGATTAATTAACACTGTTCACTTGTATTAACTTAAAATCTACCTCATTTGCAGCTTTTTCACTGGGCTTTGTTTAGACTGTTCCCTGTGGAAGAACTCTTTATTATTCATAGGTGGATATTCTGTATTTATGATTTGGCCTGTAATCTAAAAGTCACTTAAAAGTAAGCAGTTTCTCTTCTCTTTGTCTTCTTCAGTCAATGTCCTGAAGGATATGTGTGTGTGAAAGCTGGCACAAATCCTGATTATGGCTTCACAAATTTTGACACTTTTGGCTGGGCCTTACTTGCCCTGTTTCGGTTAATGACGCAGGATTACCCTGAAGCACTTTATCATCAGGTAAGAACAGAATCTACATGGCACAAAAAATGATATCATGTCCCTACCTTCTAAAATAATGGTAAGATGTACCACGATTTATTAAATTTCTATGGGGAGAAGAATTTGAGGGCAGAAGAAAAGAGAGTCAGAATTACTGAAAGTCAAACTGTATGCTAACTCTGTGCCCAAGTCTGTGCCTTTATGTATATCATATTTAATCTTTGAAACAATCCTGCAAGACCTATCGGTATCTGCTAAGATCAGAGTGGTTGGGTAACCTCTCCAAAGTTACAACACATGTATCTTCTAGAGATCACTGCCCTGCTGTATAATATCACACATTTGATATTAACTGAGTAAAGAACATTGGTAAGTACTGCCTCTTCAGTCAAAAAATTTGAACCTGGGACGCCTCGGTGGCTCAGTTGGTTAAGCGGCTGCCTTCAGCTCAGGTCATGATCCCAGCGTCCTGAGATGGAGTCCCACATCGAGCTCCTTGCTCAGCAAAGAGCCTGCTTTTCCCTCTGCCTCTGCCCCACTATGTCTGCCTGAGTTCGCTCTCTCTCTCTCTGACAAATAAATAAATAAAATCTTTTAAAAAATTTTTAACCTATGAGATTAACATGTATTAAGAAATTTTTTTTTACTTTAAAAAAATTTTTTTTAAGGATTTTACTTGTTTGAGAGACAGAGATGACAAGTACTCAGAGAAGCAGGGAGAGAGAGAGGAGGAAGCAGGCTCCCTGCTGAGCAGAGAGCCTGATGCGGGGCTTGATGCCAGGACCCTGAGACCATGACCTGAGCCAAAGGCAGAGATTTTAACCCACTGAGCCACCCAGGCACCCCAAGAAATTTTTTACTTAATGTCTACAATGCGTATTTCACTTCAATTCTTCTATTGCTTCTCATTCCCCTTTAATATTTAATCCTGATCTGATTATAACAGAAGGCTTGCTGTTCTGAGACTTGAAATCCAAATTCTGAGAGCCTCTCTTTGTAACTGATGATTTATGTGCCATATTTTCTTAGAAAGTTAAAGTACACATTAGAATGGTGACTTCATTTTTCTAAGAGAATTTTCATCACAGTGAAATATGCAACATTAGTTTAACAACATAGTTAATATTAAAGTATATTAGATAAAATAAATTACTTTAAATTTTCAAAGTATGTATAGTTGAAGGAGAACACTCTCTTTTTTTAAAACATATACATACATTCCATACTTTTTATGATTGGATAGATAAATTATGAGGGGTGTGTGTGTGTGTGTAATAACCTCTATAGGCCATTAATAATGATTGGACTTTTAGCACAAATGTTCATGTTATGTTATTAAATAAAAGTCAAGTAAAGTAAATAGTACAATTATACTTCTATAAAAGAAATACATGAAAATATTAAAATGACTTTTTATCTTTTTTTTTAAAGATTTTATTTATTTATTTGACAGAGAGAGATCACAATTAGGCAGAGAGGCAGGTAGAGAGAGAGGAGGAAGCAGACTCCCTGCTGAGCAGAGAGCCCGATGCAGGACTCGATCCCAGGACCCTGAGATCATGACCTGAGCCGAAGGCAGTGGCTTAATCCACTGAGCCACCCAGGTGCCCCTTAAAATGACTTTTTAAATTGCAAAGTATATTTTTCTGATTTTGTAACATGAATATTTATTTATATTGTTATTTTCCAAACTTTGACAAGTATCAGTATCTCTTCCACAACACTAGGCGCTTCTTATTTCTAAAATCATCTTATCACATTTTCCTACTTCTAAAAATCCTTCAGAAGTTCTGCATTCCCATAGGATGAAGTTCAAAGTCCAAATGGATGGTCTATAGTGCTCTTTAAAATCTAGTTTCTGGGGGCACCTGGGTGGCTCAGTGGGTTAAAGCCTCTGTCTTTGGCTCAGGTCATGATCCTAGGGTCCTGGGATCGAGCCCTGAATCGGGCTCTCTGCTCTGCGGGGAGCCTGCTTACCCCTCTCTCTCTGCCTGCCTCTCTCTGCCTACTTGTGATCTCTGTCAAATAAATAAATAAAATCTTAAAAAAAAAAAAAGATCTAGTTTCTGCATACTTCTCCAGATGTATTTTCTAATAATATTCCAGTATATATTCTGCTTTATTTGAGTATAGAAGAGGCTTTCTGTTTCCTAAGTGAGTTTTTCCCATAATTTCTTGTTTCAATGTATGTTGTACCCTCAGCCTAAATTCAAGTTTCATTCTACCTTCAGTCTCATACCTCAAATTCATACCTTAAACCCAGAAGAAATCTTGAGCTTTTCCCCAAACTCTCCTTTCATAGCTAGACAAGTCCTACACCAAAATACCATGTAACTGTACAACTGCCTCTAATTATGGTTATTTTATTTGTTTGTTTATTTTTGAGAGAGAGAGAGAGAGTGAGTGGATGCACACATGTACATGAGAGGACAAGGGGAGGGATAGAGAGAGAGAGAGAGAGAATCCTAAGCAGTCTCCATACCCAGCATGGAGATCCACATGGGGCTTGAACCTTGAGGGCTCAAGCCTGAGATCATCACCTGAGCTGAAATCAAGAGTCAGATGCCTAATGGACTGAGCCCCCAGGCCTCCCTGATTGTGGTTACTTTAATTGCTTGTTCAGTAGTTTCTCCCACTAGTAGATATGCTACCTGAGAAGAGTTCTTTTTATCTCAATTTAATTGTTCTATCCTCAGTATCAAACACATAGAAATGCTTCATGAAATTTTAATAAGCAAAAATGTGAGTATTTATAGATCGTATCACTTTATATAATGTTTTCTGTTTTTTGGGTTACAGCCCTCAAAGTACATTAGCTAATTTTCTTGTTAGAATTGGTTTAAAGTAAATCCTTTCCCACTGCTAGTGAAATGAAACATCAGTGTGGGAGTGCCCTGGTGGAGTCCACATGGGACTTTCATCAGTATTGCACTCTTGTCATTAACTAGTGTGTAGAGATGGTTTTCTTTGATTTGGACTGGATTTGTGCTCTCAGCATTGCCCCACACTGAACTGACCATGGCTAGGGAAATTCAGCAATTATTCCCAAAGAGTGTAGTTTATGTTTTAGAGAATACAATTCTCTATTCATTCAACAAATATTTATTTGATCCAAGCACTCTTTGATACACCGAGGGTACAGAAATGAACAAAACAAAGTGTCAGTCCTAATGGACATAAGCAAAATGTTATTTCTAACAATAGTTAACCTTCACTGCATATTTGCCAGAGGCTAAATGCATCTTCACGTGCACTATTTCATTTGCTTTTCGTAACACTCCTAGGCTTTGAGTGCCATAATTATCCCAATTTCAAACTAAAATATACTAGAACTAGAATGTGTATACTTTTCCATCATAATAAAAGTGTATACTTTTATCCTCCAGTCAGTTTCATATACTGGAAAGAGCAAAATTTTTGGATTCAGGCCTTTCTCCAAAGCTGTGAGAGTTTTGACATGTCATTTTGCCTAATTTTCATCTTTCTTCTGCATATTGGAAATAGTAAATACCACATAAAGGTACTACACAGAATTAATGATACAATAAGCAAAGTATTTATTTATTTTTAAAGATTTTATTTATTCACTTGACAGAGAGATCACAAATAGGCAGAGAGGCAGGCAGAGAGAGAGGGGGAAGCAGGCTCCCCGCTGAGCAGAGAGCCCGATGCGGGGCTCAATCCCAGGACACTGAGATCATGACCTCAGCTGAAGGCAGAGGCTTAACCCACTGAGCCACCCAGGCACCCTAAGCAAAGTATTTATTAATGTGCATGGCCTGCAGTGTATCCCATGGTGTTCATTACTAACTCTTGAATCTACTACTGTAGATGATAGCTAGTTCTGTGGGAAAATTATTTAACCAAATCCTAAATAGGTGACTCTTCTAAGAAATAAGGTTTATTAAAAATGCTTATAATGATAAATATACTATAGGTTAATAAATTATTTTTGATTGAATGTTAGAACTTATTAAACTGTAAAACATTTTTAACTTTGTTGTATCAATATAATATTTTCTGTAAATAATACTTATCTATTGATTCAAGTGGATGCATAAAAATTAAGACTAACCTCATCTGGGTTTTTTTGGATTTTGTTTATATACTTATAGTCAACGATAATAAATCAGTGGTCTGAATTACTTACATAGTGGACTGTATCAATTACTTATAATTTTTAAAATTTTAAATTCTCTCATCTATCTTAGGTAATTATTATGAAATAAAAGCTAGTCAATGCTTAGTTTTGAAATCTAAAATCTTTGGTTTTTTTCTGTCCATAAATAACTTTAATAAGTGAATTATATGACCTTCTCATGTGATTTGTCTAAATGTTCTTCACCATTAGATTTAAACAAATCTAAATGTTCTTCACCAAAGCAGATATTCTGATATAGAAAAATTTTTGTTTCCCACCTCTTTGAATAGATCTAAGCTTGTCTCTTGTTATGATGTTTTCATAGAATAATGAGAAGATGAAACTAATCTCTAAACGTTCGTTCTCTGACTTTTATTAAGCTTCATATATTTAAAGATTCTACTGTAAAGGAAAGTCTTTACTTTAGACTGTCCAGCTTTCTTAATTGAGAAATGACAATTCTTTCCTTCCAATATGTTTCTTTGTTAGTGAAGACCTAAAAGCCAGATGCTCACTCTAATTTAATTCAATTACTAAATTCTTTGATTTTGTACTATGCATTTTGTACCTTATATATATATATAAAATTGAAGGGCTTTTCTCTTATTTCTCCAAGTAGAGCCAGTAAAACTGTCCTGTGATTACATTCCACATACAACTAAATTATTTTCATTAACAAAATGTGATTTTTTCATTTTAAAATAGGAGATTATAGGAAGACAAATAACATTTTCCTCTTTTGTCTTGTTTTCTAACTCTTCTTAGATCCTTTATGCTTCTGGGAAGGTCTACATGATATTTTTTGTTGTGATAAGCTTTTGGTTTGCTTTTTACATAGCAAGTTTGTTCTTGGGCATACTTGCTATGTCCTATGAAGAAGAAAAGCAGAAAGCTGCTGAAAAAGCTAAGAAGATTGAGCCAAAATTTCAGCAGACTTCAAAAGAACATCAAGAAGGAGACAAAGCAGTTGAGGTATGAATTTTTCTTAATGCTTCATAGAATCAAAGAATTTGAGCTATTTCCTCAAGATCTTGGAGTATATTGCTTTCTAATGGTGCTCAGTACTGTGTGTTGCACATGGTAAAAATATTACCAGTGATCTTGATAAGTGGGCTCACTTTTGCTACAAAACATTGTTTCTTCAGTGCACCATGGCAAGAGTGACCAAGAGCTTTAAATATTTCTTTAAGACAGATACATTTTTGTTCCAAAATGTATATTACTACTGCTGATAAATGATGGATATATTATTTTTCAAACTTGACTTCTCTGAATGCAGGTTTAGTTTATTAATTCAAACTTGCTTCTGATAGTTCATCAGAATTAACTGGAAAATTTCAGTATTCAACTCAAAAGTGATGCTGTCTTCCATAATTTAGAAATCATGAAGTACTAAAAGCATAGATAAAAAATACAGTACTGAAATTGTGAAAAGAGCAAACAAATGTACTCACTGGCTTTCTAGCTCTTTCAGGAGGAAATGCTCTATACATCTTGATATAAATAATTATTTTATCCATGGAATAACCAAATCCATGATAGTAAAACTTAATAAAGTTTAACTCTAATTTTCAATTATTTAATGTGGCTTTTGAGTTTATTTCAGATTTTTAGCTCTATAGCAAAAGATTCAGTCTATGAATCTAAAAGTATTGACAGAAGTAACATTAAAGAAATTGTAGAGATTATCTTTAAAAAATCAAAATTCTGCCGTAAGTGTACTAAGAGAAGAGGACCCAGGAAAGCAACCACAAGTAGCTTTCTTATATTCAATCTCAGACTTCTTTCTCCACTGGGGAGGAAGAGGTTTAGCTTAGTTTCCTAACACCCCTAGCTGGAGCTGTTGAGGTATATGGTGGGCAGGAGTCAAGTGGCCTGGGGTAGGATACATTCCTTGCCTCTTCCAGGTGTTGCTCCCTTCCCCTGCATTGTAAGGACCCTTTTGCCTGGGAGCTTGGTCTTTGGAGAGCTCTGGGCCTGAAGTGGCCATGGTCAAGTTGAATTCTCCTTGACTGGAGTGGCTTAGTTACAGGACTTCACTTGGGAGGAGGTGTCATACCCTGTCTCCTTTTCCATTCTTTTAGATTTGTTACGATTTTGCACTCTCAACACCTGCTTATAAAGGTTGTCTACACTGGAAAAAAAAGAAACAACTTGATGGCAAAAGGGCAGATTCAGGGAGCAGACAAAGGATAGAAAAGAGCTTTACTAACACCCTGTCATATGAAGAGTGTAAAAAGAGATGAGGAAAAGTTAAGAGCTAAGATACACTCTGGCACTAAGTGGAATGCGTAATAAGGCTGGCTAAGAGATTTATTAATATCAAAGGTAACTTCTGGGTCAAAAGGGGGTAAAATGTTAACTTCTCTCTATATAAAACTATTAAGTCATCATCAATAAAGATGCTCTAGAAAAGTAGTTCTACTAAAAATGTGGGAACTGAAGAACAGAATGTAAGATCATACCAGATTCAAGTTATTGATAGATACTGTGTCTACATGGTTCATAACATGCATACCACTGAAACAAGAAGCGATTATAGACAGTATGAAGAAAACATGTATAAAAAGAAGCTATTGAGTGTAGCCATTATATCATCCATGAGGAAGTCACAGAAAAGATTACAAAAGATTTCTGTCTCTAGAAATGAGTGTGAGGTTCTTCTGATTGAATGATTATGGTCTGAATGGTATTCAAATGTGTAATTTGTTTTGAAGTGGTTTTTCAAATGTCAAGGACTACACACAAATGTATCCAAGAGCACAATACTTCTCTTATGCCAAGATGAGATGCCCTATTAACTCTGCTTAGGAAGAACTTGTATTATTTCCCAATTTCTTAATATCTCCATTCATTTGGCTGGTTTGGGTCACATGAAGCCTTTCTGGTTTTAATTAAAATCTTTCAATTGTAAAGGATTTCTTTTCCTGGAAGAACACTAGAACATTTTGTCAGGAAAAACTTTTTTAGGAAGTAAAAGCGAAGGTCATTTTCAAAAGATTTACTTTCTTTTCCTTTTTTATGTATACATAAGAAAATGCTGGAAAGGGAATTTAAAATGGAACATACTGAGGACCCTATAGGTGACTGATTTGATTTAAGACTAATCAGATTCTAATTCTCATGTTGGAATTACTGGGAGATTACTTAGATGCTTCATATTCTCACCTTGTAGGAAAGCAGTAGATCATATTGGCTAAAAGCAGTTTGTAGTCAGATAAATATAGATTTCAGTCTGTTTTAGCCACTTAATAGATGTATGGTATTTGCCAAGTCTGTTAACTTTTCTGAACTTCAACTTCTTTGTCTGCAAGATGTATATAATTGTAGTATCTGTCTCATGTTGATGCGAGATTCAAATGACAAAAATTCTTGTAAAGCAGTTGGCAATGCTTAGAGTATACTGAGCAACTGAAAAAAAATGTTAATTGCTAATTATAGGAAACACAAGAAAGCACAGCAGTACCTAATGGATTATACTCCATCAACATAAAACTCTTAAGTCTTTGACACTATCCCCCCTTTCGGGGCAATTAAAATAATAATAACAATAATAGCAATAATAGTATATAATGTTTATTGAGTGTCAACTATGTTCCACACATATGATAAGCATCTTCATGATCTTCAAATTTTATCTTCATTGAAGAGTTCTGTTGGAAAGTTTGACCTGTATTTATTGGTGTCTGATTTCTCAACACTTTACTTCATTTTTTGCCACTTTATTTTCCTGGAGGCTCAATGCTGAAACTATATTATTCCATCAATTGCACAGTTGGCAGATGAAACTTTCTTAAGAATTGCCAGTCATGGGGCACCTGGTTGGCTTATGGGTTAAGCCTCTGCCTTCGGCTCAGGTGATGATTTCTGGATCCTGGGATTGAACCCTGCATCCTGGCTCTCTGCTCAGTGGGGAGCCTGGTTCCTCCTCTGTCTGCCTGCCTCTCTGCCTACTTGTGGTTTCCTTCTCTCTCTGTCAAATAAATAAAATCTTAAAAAAAAAAATTGCCAGTTGCTGTCCAAACCTCAAGAAGAGAATCAGATATACACAACTGTAAGAATATAAATATTTTTAAAAACATTTTCCCATCTAAAATGATATCCTTATAGCTCATCTATCTCATTAAATAAAACATTATTGACAATCTACTATATGCTAGGCATTATACTAAGCTTTGGAGATTTTAAAATGTTAATAAATACAAATATAGCATCTATCTATAGGTAATGGTCTAATGGGGAGATAGACCATAAAATTATCATACACATAAAATTGTACCTCTCTGACTACCAGACATTATGTGTTTCCTGAAGTTATGGGTTGGGAGACATAAAACACCACATACAATATATTCTTGCCATAATCTGAGCTAAGCCTAGTAAGCCTCTAGATCTGTCTTTTTCTAGAGACTGTAATAAAAGAACACAGGGGCGCCTAGGTGGCTCAGTGAGTTAAAGCCTCAGCCTTCGGCTCAGGCTCAGGTCATGATCTCAGGGTCCTGGGATAGAGCCCCATGTCGGGCTCTCTGCTCAGCGGGGAGCCTGCTTCCCTTCCTCTCTCTCTGCTTGCTTCTCTGCCTACTTGTGATCTCTGTCTGTCAAATGAATAAATGAAATCTTTAAAAAAAAAAAAAAGAAGAGAAAAGAACATATTAAATTACACTAAAAGGACATAATATATCAAATCAAAAATGTGGAAAATTCTACAGTTGTAAGTGATCCATTATCATCAACAAGTAAATCACAATAGAAAAAATAAAGCCACAAGATAATCAGTAGGCCTATGAAAAAAATGCAATATGGGGATCTTTTTTGTATTTGATTGGAACAAATAAACTATAATAGAAAGTTTCTGAGCAATGAAAGGAAACAGAGCATGGTGTAAGTATTGGATAATATTAAGGAATTACTAATTTTCTGATAGTGATCTTAATATTGTGATTGTGTCTTACAAAGTTTATTCTAAGAATTATATGATGTCCAACATATTTTTCCTGAAATATTTTGAATAAAATGGGGTGAGTAATACATGAGAAGTGAAGAGTATACTATTATTAAATTTTAAGGCTAGATATTAGGTACCTGTTGATTCACTGTATTATTCTCTTCATAAATAAATGAAACCGTAGCAAGTGCTATAAAAGTGAGAAACATGATGTTTTAGGAGACTATATAAAGGATTTCCCTGAGTAATAACAGGGTTTTCTGAGGAACTGATGCTTGAACCAAGTTCTAAAGAATGAGAGCATGCCATGTAAGGGGAAGGAACAGAGTGAGTTAGGATTTAAAAAAAGGCCAGTGTAGCTGCAGTAGAGAGAGCAAATGTGAGTCTAAGATGAGTATATCAGGTGTTCACTGCTAAATGCTAGAAATATGGCTGGATTCTTTCTTATTCATGCCTCCTTTCTAGAGAAAATTTAAACCAGTTGTGAGAACAGGAATTTTAGGTGCTTTTTCCAGTCTAATTTTAACTTTAGATATGCCCTTATTAGCTCTTAAACTTCAAACAGATTACTGAGTCAGGATCTACTTAATTTGCATTATATAATGGTTCTGTCCTTAGTAGTTGGCCAACTTGTGGGCGTTCATTCAATATTTTTAAGAGCTCCATTTAGGTAACTATATTACTAAACCAATATGTAGTTTATTCACTTTAGATTCTAAAATATATCCACAGTTCAAGCCAAACAAGTAGAGATTAAACATGACCACATCAACAATAACATAGTTACTTTCCTCACTGTACCCACTTCACACAGATGATTATCTTGACTAAATTCCTTCTTGGGGTGATTCCATCAGACATTGTCACTATCAGAAACATCTCTAGGAGAAGCAATTCCTTTATCCTAATGGAAGGACTAGTGGAAGGTATTCAGTATACCACAAAGTATCATCTTCATGAAGTTAAACCTGGGAAATCCCTGTTAGACTTTAATAACAGAACAATTATGCTTCTCTTGGTTTTTGACTCATGGAAATTTGAAACTGTATAAATTATAACTTATTTTTTATTATGTTAGTCACCATTCTATAACTTACATTTTATGAAACTTTTAAGTCAGTTAAAAAATAGTTTCTGGAGTAAGTTTAGTTAAGGTAAATAAATTAACCTCACATCCTGAGTTTTTAGCTTACTTTTTCAGAAAAAAAAAATTAGTAATGAGGGAACAGAGATCAGTAGACCTGAAGAATCTGTCATTTTCATGGTGGAATCAGTATATGGTAGAGTTGGTTTTTACCTCCTCTGACTCTAGTATGTATGAAATTAGAGGAAACTTGACTGATACTGAATGAGATAAATATGATGATTTCTTGATCTCTGTTATGCTACTTCAGGAAGACTAGAGCAGAACCTGCCAACTACGTTGTGCTGGGTATCAGTTATCATTGAGATCTGACCACTGATTCTTTCAGTGTTAGTGAAGCAGCACCCCCATCCCACTTACCTCCATTCTAGAGCAGCCTGGCCTATTCAAATTTATTTACTCTTTATTTCACCTATTTAGCTACACCTATTTACCAAGGTAAATGTTTACCAATACCTATTTAACTTGGTATCATGTTACCAAGTTAACCTTTGTGTCAAATATAAACACTGTTGGAAACTCTGTGGTGTAATATAATCTACCCATTGTCAGGTTTTTTTTCTTTTGTGTGTGCCCGCGTGCATGCACACACACACATAGATTTCTGTCTCTAGAAATGAGTGTGGGGTCCTTCTGGGGGTGGGGCAGAGGGAATCTAGAGGCAGAGAGGGAATCTTAAGTAAGCTTCACACCCAGTGCAGAGCCCAGTGAAGGGCTTGATCTTACAACCCTGAGATCATGACCTGAGCCGAAATCAAGAGTTGGACACTTAACTGACTGAACCACCCAGGTGTCCCACCATTGTCAGTTTCGTAGAGTTTAAATTCAAATATAAATTATATTCTTGGTCACTAGAAACACCTGATCTCTATTTGTGATAACTATGATGGTATACAAGTTGAGACATCTACATCAAACCCTAGGAATATGTTTCCAGAGCAAGGCTTCTTTTGAACTCTGTGTAACCACATTGGTAAAATAGAGTATCTTAAAACCACTAACTCAAGTGACAAGACAAAAAGAAGTGATTCCCTTGTGGAATTTTCAGATATGCTCTAGCCAAAACAACTCTTTTAAATCCATTCTTTTATTGATTCTTTTACCTGATACTATTCAAGTTTATTTAATTACCACAGAGCCAACTATTTTTTAAAAAGATTTTATTTATTTGACAGAGAGAGATCACAAGTAGGCAGAGAGGCAAGCAGAGAGAGAGAGAGGAGGAAGCAGGCTCTCTGCCGAGCAGAGAGCTCGATGCGGGACTCGATCCCAGAACCCTGAGATCATGACCTGAGCTGAAGGCAGAGGCTTAACCCACTGAGCCACCCAGGTGCCCCAAATAATTTTTATTTTATCAAGAGTTTTCAAAGTTATAAAATACCTTCAAGGAAAAATGTAAGGTGTTTGAGAAATACTACTATTCAGTAGTATGTTTGCCAATGGGATATTTTGCAGTGATCCTAAAGTATACGTTGAATGGTTTATCAAATATGAGTAATGAATCGCTTTTCAGCCTTTTGGCTAAGATCAAGTGCAAATACGAGTAATAAAAACAGTATTCTCTGATTTCCTACTTTTATAGTTGATCTCATTGTGTGAAATGATTTTTTTGAGTTGCAGGATAATACACATTCATTACCAAAAAGTACTAAATCAGTTTAATATTGCCTATAGTGTAAAGACTAGCACATGATGAAACCCAAAAAGATTTCTGGAAATAAGAATCAGCATTTTTTTTTTTTAAGAAGAATCAGCATTTTAAAGAAGGTTATAAACTTTCTTATAGTTTTAGTCTTATATCTACAAAGGCAGAAGCCAGCACTGGACTCATCTAATTTCTTTTTAGACCAAGACCACACAAATAGAAATGAAGAAAAGATCACCAACTTCTGTGATTACTTCTTTGAATATGTTGGATGATGCTACTGCTGCTATCAGACATGAGGAAGGTAAAGTAAAAAAATAGACACTCTGAAAGGTACTATTGATAAGACTCACTTTTAAAGTAATCCTGTAACTTCTTTAGAATTGCAGATGATAACAAAAATTTAAGGAATAACATAAGAATATTAAAATGAGCAATTCCATACACATAGTATTTTAAACATTGGTATTTTAGACATTCTTATCACTCACCAAAGAGTACTAAGAAATTTTCTTTAACATTGAAAGCAACAAAGTATTAACTTATAACTTAAAACAGAGGTTGGATAATATAACAATCATATGTTAAGATATTTTTCGATATATAACCAGTAATTCATTGTCATGGACAATATTAAAAGATATTTATGCTTTTGTAAAGCATAAAAATCTAGAAATTCTAAATCATAATACTCAACTTTATTCCATATTTGTTTTCTTGAAAGAAACTCCTATAGAAACTCTTTGTTTTCTTGAAAGAAACTCCAATTAGAAACTTTCTAATACACAGTTTATCACATTTCATTTGTCTAACTCAGCAAGCATGAACAAAATAAAGGAAATTTGCTTTGCTCTGCTTTTTATTAGTACAGAATATTTTTATTTGTTAATTCCAGATCAGAAGTCTAGTCTAAACATCTCTTTGCATGCAAAAGTCAAAATATTTTATTAGTTAGAACTTAAACAATTTGCTAGTGTTTAACTTTTTTATTTCTTTATTTCAGAATCTGAAAAATCCAGGAAGAGATGCCCATTGTGTTGGCAGAGATTTGCTAAAACTTTCTTGATCTGGAATTGTTCTCCCTGTTGGTTAAAATGGAAAGAGTTTATCCATATGATTATAATGGACCCATTCACTGATCTTGTCCTTACCATATGCATAATTCTAAACATATGTTTTTTGGCCTTAGAATGTTATCCGATGAGTGAAGAAACCAACAATGTTCTTAGCATTGGAAACCTGGTAAGGCTCTTGTACCTTATTTTCATTTATGACTTCAGCTTTTCTTTAGTTATCATTACCCCATTATTTTATTTTATTTTATAATTCCAGTGTGTTGCAAATGCATTATATGCATAGTAGATGAAGTATTGTGTTCATACTTCCACAACTGATCATCCCCAGCCCTGCTTTGTAGGTGTTCTTCTCATTGAATAAGTTTGTAGCTGAAGCTTAAAATTCTGCCATTTAAGTTTGAGATTCTAGTCAGTTGCTTGGCAGTTAGATTAAATGGAAATATTATTTATTTCTTCTCCCTTCCCAAACATATCCTGGTATATACCATATATATATATGGGATATATATATGTATATATATATATATATATATATATATAGCCATAGCTTCATAAAACAGAGCTGAGAAGAGGTGAAATAACAAATGCAAACTCCTCACTGACACCTGAACTCTAAATCCTGACTACAACCGCACCTGCCCTGTCTGCTCTAGCCTCTAGTCTTTGGCTTGATGGGAACTTGTCCTTTTTTTAATCGATACAAAGCAAAATGCAAAACAGATTTCTGTGAGTTTAAAAACAAGTCGCGTCCAAGAAAATATACAATGTTCAATTTTCTTTGCTTTTATATTGGTGGTTGTTTGTTGCTTGGTATTAGTATAAATGGCTAAAATGCTACCCATTTTGAATTATATATTTACTTGGAACCAATACAACAATTTAGTCATTTCTACCAGTATAGTTTTCAAGAGACAGTGTTTACAGGTTTACTTTTTTTTCCCCTTGGTTCACATATGCACTTTTTTTTTTTAAAGATTTTATTTATTTATTTGACAGACAAAGATCACAAGTAGGCAGAGAGGCAGGCAGAGAAGCAGATAGAGAGAGAGGAGAAAGCAGGCTCTCTGCGGAGCAGAGAGCCCGACGTGGGGCTCGATCCCAGGACCCTGGGGCTATGACCCGAGCTGAAGGCAGAGGCTTTAACCCACTGAGCCACCCAGGCACCCCCATATGCACTTTTTAAATTCTTTCACAGTTTAAAAAATTAAATATCTTATCATGTATTCCTTATCCCCAAAAGAACCATTCAAAATGAAAAGATTTTCATCTTTAAATATTCTTTTGTTGTCTTTCAAGACAGTTTTTGTAAATATTTGAAGATTCTGTATACAGTGTTTGACGTTAGACTGTTAAATTAAAAATGTTTGAGTCTATCCTTATAATAATATAGACTCCAAAACTAATCAGCTCTTGAGAGAGGAACTGTGAAGAATGTGGCAGTGAAAAGTTATACTTTTTGTGTATGAGGTTTTGATATTGTAATTGGAAGCATATTCTCATCTGTGTGTTTTGTTTCTGTTTAGATTTTTATTGGAATTTTCACAGCAGAAATGATTTTGAAAATCATTGCAATGCATCCATATGGATATTTTCAAGTAGGTTGGAACATTTTTGATAGCCTGATTGTGTTCCATGGTTTAGCAGAACTTTATCTAGCAAATATTCATGGAGTGGCTCTTTTTCAAACATTCAGGGTGGTAAGTAGGATCCAAGATTTCCATTTTATTTTATGAAAATTTATCTCAGCCTCCTCAGACACAACACAGGAAGAATAGTAACACTTATCCCACTGGGGTATTTGAAATAATAAATGAATTAATTTTTATGTAAAGAGCTTAGAAGGTGCCCCAGGAAGAATAAACATTTTCCTGTCATTTGACCAAAACCTCAAAGGAAATAAGCTACATATGTAGCAAATTTGAGGTATAGTTTTAGGAAGCAGGACCAGAGTTACTGGTCAGTTGTGAGGAGCAGGATAATGTGGAGTCCCAGAAGCAGAATGCCAGTGTATAACTAAGGAATTTGAATGAGGTGAGTATTTCTAAATGTAGAGTTAGAAAACGTTATAAAAAACCAGAAAGGCCAGGGAAATGTTATTACGAAAGTCTTTAAGTCAGAATTGGTATATATGCCTGTAATGTAGGGTAGTAGTAAAAATCAGAAAACTACCCAAGGAAATAATGTTATTAGAAGAATATATATGGGAATGTTACATACTTGATCAGTAATATATTCTTGTAAGAAGTTGCAGGAATGTAGCAGGAATCAAGTACAATTAAGTAGATTTGATCTTATCTAAATACTTCAGAACACTGCCTTATGTCCTCATCTGTACATTTTTCTCGTCAGTAAGATAAACATATGTGAGATGTACCTGTCAAATTTATGGATGAAACAAGACTGGTAAATACTAAAAAAAGATAATAAGAGATAGTATCAAGGTATCTGAAAGGCTGGTGTGGATTGAATATAAATGATTCAGTTTTATATGGATAAATGTGAAACCCAACTTTTGAGTCCAGAAAGACAACTATATACTAAAAAAAGTTGGGGAAGGTATAACATATATAAAAGGAGATGTTTCAGCTTTAGATGACTAAGTTCACTGTAATATGGTGGCTAAAATTTTAAGGTAATCCTATCCTGTTTCAATAGAAATCTAGTGAAAACAAGAGAAATATCCAGACTAAACTGAACAGACTGCTGTGTTTGGTTTCTGATATGTTACTTTAAAGGAAAATACATAATAGAAACTTCAGTGGAATTTAATGGGACCTAACAGACTTTTTTCAATATCATCTATATGTCAGAATGTGGGAGAATTTCCTGTGTTGTGAAAAGCGAAACAAAGGATAGATAGTTGCCCTACGAGATATTAAAACATAAAACTAGAGTAATTATAATCACATAATAGCGAATGGAAATTGACAGATCAACAGAAGAAGATATGTATGGATCTAGTGTAAAAAATACAGAATATATATGATGTATTAAGAATTGTATAAAATGAATTTTCAGTGGTTAGTATTAACAATCTTAAAACTGAGTATTACATTAAAGACTACATATGTAGTGTATAATGCTGATAAAAATCTTAAATGTACATCATAATAAATAGTGACCAAGTTTTTCGTTGTTTCTTATTTTTGTTGTTTCTGGCATTGCTGTATTAGTTGAGAATTTTCAAGTTGGCAAAATACTGGCCAACGTTTAAGATTCTGATGCAGATTCTTAGTATCTCCTTGGTGGCCTTGAAAGACTTGGTCCTGCTGTTGTTCACATTCGCATTCTTTTCTGCTGTGGTTGGCCTGAAGCTGTTTGGTATGAGTTATGAAGCATGCGTCTGCAACATAGACAAAGACTGTCGTCTCCCACGTTGGCACATGCATGACTTCTTCCACTCCTACCTGAATGTGTTCCGGATTCTCTGTGGAGAGTGGATAGAGACTTTATGGGATTGCTTTAAGATAGCTGGCCAATTCAGTTGTATTTCTTTTTACATGATGGTCATTTTAATTGGAAACTTATTGGTAAGTAATCCATGCTTTTAAATTTTTCTTGAAAAACTGATGTAATGTAGTCTGGTATTTTCATGATGACTGTTAACTGTGTTGTCTGATATGGTGACCTCTAGCCACATGTGATTGTTGGTCACTTAAAATACAGTGGTTCAATCTGAGATGTGCTACAAGTGGAAATATGCACTGGATTTGAAGTCTTAACCTCAAAAAAGAGTGTAAATTATTTTATTAGTAATTTTTATATTGAATGAATTTTTAAATGATGACTCTTTTTTCATATTTACTGATTTATTTAGTACAATGGAAGTTTTAACAATTAAATCATACTTTAAACTTGAAGCTAAGGTTCATGACAGTGTTTGTGCTAATTTTTTTAAAATTTTTTCAATTTAGTTATTTTCAGAAAAACAGTATTCATTATTTTTTCACCACACCCAGTGCTCTGTGCAATCCGTGCCCTCTGTAATACCCACCACCTGGTACCCCAACCTCCCACCCCCGCCCCCGCCACTTCAAAACCCTCAGATTGTTTTTCAGAGTCCATAGTCTCTCGTGATTCACCTCCCCTTCCAATTTACCACAACTCCCTTCTCTCTAACACCCCCTTGTCCTCCATGATATTTTTAATGTATTTAGTTAAATAAAATGTTAGTAAAATTAATTTCACCTGTTTTTATTTATGCTCTTAACGTGACTACTAGAAAGTTGCATAGGTGACATGCATCATATTTCTGTTGGATAACACTGCTGTATAACCTTGCTACTCAAGTAGCATTGGCATCATGTGGGAGGTAGTTATCAATGCAGACTTTTAGACCTCATCCCAGACCTATGGAAGTAGAATCTACATTTTAACAATAACCCCAGATTTTTATATGCACATTAAATTTTAAGAAGCACTCAAATGTAACACTGGTTGTCAAACTTGGCTGTACATTGGAATAAGCTGGAGAATTAACAGAACGATAGAATGCCCCAGATCCATTCCCAGAGATTTTGATTTTATTGTTTTGTGGACATAGGCTGGTCATCAGGATTTTTTTTAAAGTTTCATTTGATTAAATTGCCGCAAAATTTGAAAGTCATTGGTTTATTAAACTATTGTGCTTTAACTAAAAGGTAAAGCTATCACTTTTAAATTCCCAGTGATTGAACTGTTGTTATGTAGATTGAATAACTAGCTTTCACTTCTTCCAAGAAAACGGAATGGTTTATAGAAGAAAACTGCTCTTACGGGAAGGAAAAATAAGGATTCACCATTTGGTTTTTATTTATAAAATCATAGAGATCAAATAGATTCTCCAAGACTGAAAAAAAAATCACGTTATACTCCATTGGATCTATTGGTGCCCTTCCTCATTGCTTCTATTTCCCCTTGGTTATAACTCCTGTCCACTTATCACTGCTATCATTATGTTTAATTGTTGATTTACTTGTCTCAACCTTCCTTATTAAACTAAGCTCCACAAAGGAAAGGATTGAGACTATTCTCTTATGTCATCAAAGCCTAGAACAGGGCTCAACCTGTAAAAATATTTCAATGACCTCTGCCTCTATAGCTATTGGTACACTTTCACTTTCCACTGACATAACCCTATTCTTACTGGCAGGAAAAAAAAAAAACACACACACACACACAACCAGCGTACATACCAGCATGCCTAATTAAAAATGTCAGAGATAGATTTCACTTCAGTTGTGGTATAACACATATGTGCAAACAAGGTCATTAGAGACAGATCTTTGTATATCGCACATCTGTCTTCTGTACATCTGTCTTGCTGGCTAGTAGCTTCTGTTTTATCAGGATGGCTGCTGCAGTCTGAAGCTTCATGTATTCATATCGTGTCAAATTTAATAGAAGAGAAATTCCTGTTTCATTCCTGGAAATCACAGCAAATTTCTCCTCTTAAATCTTATTAGCTCTGAGTCACATGTCTATTTGTAAACCCATCTCTATTGCTCAGGGTATGGAATACATTTATTATTTATTGTGCAGAGTGTAGAATATATTAACATATTATTATGTTAAGCTACTCAGAATCCTGTCCTGGAGCTGGAGTTGGCATCATTCCAGAGCCAAATCAACTGATAATAAGGGTGATTTCCCAAATGAAATGTAAGTTTCTGTTCCCAAAAGGAAAGGCCATGGTTGATGGCTATTGACTTAAATAACACATATACATACATACACACACCCAAACACACACACTTCACAAAGAAAAAAAAAATGCTGAGGCAATTATATAATTGTACTTCTGTTTCTTTGTTTTTGAACTCCACTCTGTTTCTTATTTTTCTCATTCCTACTGATCAGAAACTTGATGTCAATAGGCAGAAGGATTTCAGGGTAAAATGGAGTTATAAGAGCCTCCACTTCCGATTGATTGGTCATGATATTGCCTGGCTTGCTGAATCTTTTAAACTTTATTCCCCTCAACAGTCATCCATGTGTGGGACATCATGATAATATTAACACTACAGTAAATACTAGGGAGAAAAAAAACAAGGAAACAATCTGTAAGGCTACAGAACTTTCCCCCTGTACTTCCAACTTGTTGCATTATAGTATTGTAATTTCACTTCAAAATTCATGTAAAAAGAAGTGTTTCTCATTTTTTAAATTTAACTTTATCTTATTTGCCCAAAAAAATTCCAACAGTAACTCAGCCTTAAGTGGAAACCTTAAAACATTATCATATAAAAAGCCAGTATTTAAGTGACTTTTAAATAGTTACATGTAGGGGTGCCTGGGTGGCTCAGTGGGTTAGGCCGCTGCCTTCGGCTTGGGTCATGATCTCAGGGTCCTGGGATCGAGTCCCACATCGGGCTCTCTGCTCAGCAAGGAGCCTGCTTCCTCCTCTCTCTCTCTCTCTCTCTCTCTCTCTGCCTGCCTCTCTGCCTACTTGTAATCTCTGTCTGTCAAATTAAAAAAAAAAGTAAATAAATAAATAGATAAATAGTTACATGTAGTGTTGAGTTGTAGAAAAAAACAGTTCAGATCCAAGAAAACATGGGTTCAAATTCCAGTTGTATCATTTACTAATTAAATGGCTTTGTGCATATTACTCAGGCTCCTTAAGCCTGCAATCTCTAATCGGAGAATCCTTAAATGGTTATTGTAACTTAAATTATATTAGCTAGCACTCTATAAATATTCATAAATATTTACTTTTTAAAGCTCTAGATAATAACTCCCCCATCTATAGAATTTTGTTAATTAAACATTATTTAGAAGTTTTAGTTATGCAAACTTTCCAAGTGTTTTCACTTGCAAGTTAAGTAGTTGCCACCAAGTGAATTGTGGTCTCTGGTTGAGGACTAGAAACATAAAAAGAAAAGAAATAGAAAACAATATAAAATGCAGTTGTTTTTTAAAAATAAAAAATTGATGATAAATATGTATGTTGCTCTACATGTTTACATCTTCCCAGATTAAATATATGTTAAGATACAATTGCAACAATACTAAAATAGAACATCCATATATGTTAAATTCCTTGATTGCTAATGAAATAATTACTTGTACTTTAAAAATACTTGAAAAATGCTTGCAAAATACTTAAGAAGTACTTGAAAAATAATAAATAAATATTGAATCTTCCTTCTCTTCCATACTACTTTATTTTGATAAGAGTTGCTCAATTCTTACCTAACAGATAGACATCCTTGAGGTAAAAGGAAGGGCAAATTTCAGGAGAGACATTTAAATGTTTTGTTTTATATACATTATGTCATCTTTTATTTTCCAGTACAAAAACAAAAACAAAAAATATTTTGAATCTCTTTATAGAAACACTGTGACTAGAACAAAGTTACGCTATACTTATGTAATATAATCTTTGTGTCTCCCCCTTCCTTCTTTATTAATGCTCAAATAAGAAGTAGTCAATCCGGTATAGTTTGGTAATTTACACATTCTGTTTTTTATTTTTAATTCAGAGCACACTTGAACAATACAGTAGCATCTTGTAGTATTGCAAAATTTTTATTTATACCATAGTTCAGAGTATTTTGAATTTTGTTGTTAGCCTTTTAACATTTTCACTGTAAGTGTAAATCTGTAGGTATTGTGTGTGTGGTATGTGTTTTAAGATAAAAGAAATCTTAGATTGTAAGCTTTTAAAAATACAACTATTGTAGCAAAATTTTTCCTTGTCCAAATCCTGTCACAAAATCTATTCTTTCATTTATTCTATAATTAATTTTTTCAACAAATATGTATTTATCACTTATTTTGTGCCTAGCACTGTGCTAATTGTCTACTTAAGAGAAAACTTGGTTCCTGCTCACATGAAGTTTATAGTCATGAAATTCTCACCTAACATCCTTTCCTTATTTCTTGCCATGCCTAATAACCAAAGGAAGAAAAAGAAACAACCAACAACCTTAAATTATATTTAGTGTTGCCCTCTTAGCATCCTGAACTCATTGTCTTTGGAGAATGATAGGAATCCTAATAATGTAATTTATAAAAGGGCCATAGAGCCCCTGCCCATATCTGTAAGTTAAATATATATTAGTATACACACACATACACATATATATGTATATATTCTTAAATATAATTCATGTCATTTGAACTTGCCCATTAAAAGCAATATGTAAAAAAAAGCAATATGTAAAACATAATAGAAATTAAATCATAAAAAGCTCAAATATCTAAAAAGAGGCAGATAAACTTCCATAACAAACAAGATACTCAAATTATTATAAGTCTAAGAGAATTATCAATATAAATCTCCAACTCTAAACTCCAAAAATGTTATCTATGTCCTACAATTACAAAGATAAAAATATGATTCTCTATAAACTAAGTGTGGCTTGGTCATATCTTTCAGTGATAATAAAGGTCAAAATATACACTTCCTTGAGTTTAAATAACTGACAACTGTTAGGTATGATTCTTCCATCACTCATCTCTTTATTATTTAATCAAATTTATTACTACAAAGAATTAATTAACCTACCCAGTGCCTGTGCTAGCATGTCACAAGAAAATTTAGATGCAGTCTTCAGAACCAGGAATAGCTCTTTCCCCATGATACTCCTTGTGGGTTTGCAGAACCCATGGAGATGTCATTCTACATCTTGCTGGGATTGAACTGAAATAGTCTGCCACTTGAAGAGGCAGCCTGTTTTCTCATCTTGGAAGAGGTAGGCTGGCTCAATGAAGGAAAACAAGCTTTGGAATGAGACAGACTCAAGTCCAATCTATGTGACCTGAGATATTTGACACCTATAAGCCTTGCCTTTTTCATCTATAAAAGAGAAACAAATGATATGTCATAGAATGATGTAACCCTAAGATGAGTTCTGGCCATACAAAGTCTTAGCACATCGACCCACTGTAAGAACTGAATAGCCTAAATAGCATTAGAGTTTGTATTGGGTTTGCAAATCTCGGGTAAACTTTAAAAAAAAAAAAAAAAAGATGTTTATTGTTTAGAAGGAAACAAAAAGTGAGATAGCCTCAACCTTATTTACTTCCTCATTTAGATAATTTACCTGTTTCTGGCATTGGTGAGCTCATTTAGTTCCTACAACCCTGCAACTACTGAAGAGAACGAGGAAGCAAAAAATCTCCAGCGTGCAGTGGCGACGATTCAGAAAAGAATAAACTACGTGATTTCTAAAATATTATGCAAAAAGCAAAATGTTTCAAAGGAGACAATGGACCATGTAAATGCTGTATATGCTAAAGAGAATATTTCTGACCATACCCTTTCTGAATTAAGCAACACTCAAGAGTTCCTCAAGGATAAGGAAAAAAGCAGTAGCACAGAGAAAAACACAATGACTGAAAACGAGAGTCAATCACTTATCCCCAGTCCTAGTGCCTCAGAAACTGTACCAATTGCTTCAGGAGAATCTGATATAGAAAATCTGGATAATAAGGAGGTTCAAAGCAAGTCAGGTGATGGGAACAGCAAAGAGGTAAGTTGTTTGAATATTCTGATTGCTTATTGTTGGTTTATGGCATTATTGGTAAGAGAGTGGATTCGTGTTGAAGTTACAGTTGAAGAATCCAGTCAATCCTAGCTACAGCACTCTTTGCTCCTGATTGTATGCTCTTCATTAAGTTAATTAACTTGTCTAAACTTCAGTTTCCTTGTCTATAAATTCAGATAAAATTGGATCTATTTCTTAGGGAGGATAAGACTAAGAAAAATAGTTCAACGGTCCATAGAACAATGCCCAGTTTATAGTGAACACTTTGTAAAACAAGATAATATCATTACAAAATTCAGTAAATTAATAAGCAGGCAGCATAGAATGATGTAAAGCTATTGAAGAAAGTTAAGTTTTCAAAATCAGTGCATATTATCAGAGAAATCAAACTCTCCTGGGCATTATCATCTTTGAAATGTGAGACTCGACTACAGGAGGGCTAAAATACTTTCATACTTGCTAAAATTCTAGGATTCTTATCACTTTATTTCTGCAACATTTACTATAACATATAATTGAGCTAGACTAAAAGAATAAAGAAAACTCACCAGCTTGAATTGTGAACAGTGTGTGGCTTTATCAATTCTGGGACAAACAAAACAAAACAAAAGCAACGACAACAAAAAACCCAACACATTCAAAAAAGCATAGATATTGCTGTTAACTTAGCTTCTAAAATGTATATCCTACTGGAATCAATCTTAGTGTCTTCATGTGCAAGCACTATATCTTAGTAGGAGGTGTAATTTAATGGAAAGCTACATCTACAGAGATCTTATCTTCTCTCTGAGCTTGTACCTCAGTAGAGAGGTACTTGCATTGTACCATCTCAGATCACTCACAGGCACTGGGGAGGGAAGACAATGTCTCTTTCCACATCCCAAAAATCTCTGGCACCATCTTGTCTCCTGGATCTCTTCTATCTTGGCACCTGTTCTGCAGTAACTTCTCAAATTGGCCTAAAAGGAGTTGAGTTATAATTATTAAAAATCCTTCCAGCTCCTAGTGAAGGCATGTATCTTTGTGTTAGAGAAACACTTTCACTCCTTAGCATGCCCAATATTTTTAGGTTCATTTTCCTTTAAATAATTCCATTTCTAGAAAACAGGGAAAACTCTTCTCCAGCTACACTTATGTGTCTTCACTTACAACTTTGACTACCATTTATTTCTGGGTAAAATTGCTATTTATCTCCACACATCATATTGAGTTGCTCCAGGAAACTTCTTGCCGATCTCATTAGAAAGTCTGGGATATGAACATATACAGGAAAGATGACACTAAAAATATTTGTAAATGGTGAGATTTCAGGAGTTGCAATTTATGCTGCATAATTATTTGGTCCTGTTGATTGATTAGCTACTCATAGATTTATTCAGTTAACCATACATTTAGTTACATATTTAATTTAGACACTTCAAAGCTTATGCAACTCATGAGTACTTTAGGATTCTGATCTACTAAAAACTGAAGAAAATAAAATCACATGTGATCTGATAATTCTGAGATACAGCCTCTTTCTTTGGTATTTAAACTCTCAGCCATTTTTTAGTTGCAACATAACTAAATTTATATAGTTATAAAAATAACATCAAACTTTACATTGGGTTTTATAACTCTTTTCATAATGTAGAGGTATAGCATGGTCAGTCTCCCATGCTATTAAGTAGTCTTCTAATAAAATTATTTATAATTTTGAATCCCAGTTGATTTATTTTATTTTTTTTTTAATTTTTTATTTTTGATAAACATATATTTTTATCCCCAGGGGTACAGGTCTGTGAATCAACAGGTTTACACACTTCACAGCACTCACCAAATCACATACCCTCCCCAATGTCTATAATTCCACCCCCTTCTCCCAAACCCCCTCCCCCCGGCAACCCTCAGTTTGTTTTGTGAGATTAAGAGTCACTTATGGTTTGTCTCCCTCCCAATCCCATCTTGTTTCATTTATTCTTCTTCTACCCACTTAAGCCTCCATGTTGTATCACCACTTCCTCATATCAGGGAGATCATATGATTTAAATTAGAATAATACATACTAAAAACGCTTAGAAAAATCACATCAAATAGTTTATGCACAAACTCTAAAATAACATAAATATAAGGTGTATAATTTTCAATTATTGAATGCATAAGCATTATATGATGTTCATTTATTGTTTACTTTCAAATCAGTACATGGCTATACCCTTTATTTTATCAGAAATAAAGAAAATATAAAGAATTGATATAATAAAGGCAATTTGTTTGGGAGTAATTTCCTGATGGGTATATTTTTTTAATTGAGTACCAAATGTCTTACTGACAATTGGCTATGTACAGTCTAAGGCAAACAGAGCTTCCTAATTATATTTCCTTGACATTTATTGAAGATAAGACCAATAGGTAGGACACAATATTTACAAATTTCCTTTTGGTATACTTTACTTAGATCTTTCCTTAATTTTTAAGAAATAAGTGTTTTTTCCAGATGTTTTACTAGATTTATCTTATTTTTTAGTCAGAAAATAATCTTCCTTACTAAATTTAAGATCTGGGTCATTTAAAGGATGGGGTGTTGTATATTTATTTTAAAATTAAGTAATATAAAGCATTGTGAGAAAATGATTCCAAGTAAAAGCCAGGCATGTCACATGCATTATTACCACATACACAAAGTCATGGCTATCTTTTCTTATCCAGGGTTGAGCTTCAGTCAAGAACAGAGTGCAAAAAAATGTCAATCCCCTCAAATAGCTTCTCTCCATAGCACTAGTACAAATTTGCTAGGTCTATTTCTGACCCTTATTCTTTGGGCCATTTACTAATTTCACCTCAGCGTAACCTCACATCAGTCCTGTCCTATGATGGTAAACACAAGAATATCTGGACTAGATTTTACCAAACAAAACTAAGTTCATTCTTGTCTACCCATATTCAGCATCAAGGGGTAATTTATCCTGATACTGCTCATCTAGCAGAAATGGCATATAGGCAAACCTTGTGAGTAACTTCAAGAGAGCTTTGAAACTCAAAGCCTTTTGGATACTGGAGATACAGAATCCTAGACATCTTTAAGGAGAACAGTGTTGTGAACTGAGTGTTAATTATTTTAGCTTAAATGAATTCTTAATTAATTTTTTAGAACTTCAGCTCACAGAGATATGCATGCATTTTAATGTCTGCCCTGAAATTAGCCTAAAAAGTCTTTAAAGCTGATAAAAGTCTTTCTATACACAATTTTTCTTATTTATGAAGATGAAATAAACTTGAACTCCAGTGAGAAGCTTTAATCACAGCTTTCTTGGTGGGACTTTACTTTTCAGAAGGTAAAGCAATCTAGCTCATCGGAATGCAGTACAGTTGACATTGCCATCTCTGAAGAAGAAGAAATAGTTTATGAACACGAGAAGCCAAAGCATCTGAAAAACGGTAAGAAAAAAATAAGTTCTTTTGATCGTTATATTGAAATTACACTAAATTTTTCTTAGCCTAATACTATGGGATATATTTTAATTTTAGAGTTTATTAATTTGGTTAAGGAACACACACACACACACACACACACACACACACACACACAAACAAGTGTGCATCACACACACACATGCCTGTATGAATCCTGATAAAATTTATAGGGAATTTCAATAGAAAAGTGAACATTTGGAAAAGAGGGAGAGAACTTAGTTCCTAGGAAGTTTAATAGAGTAGTTAAGAGCTTTCTGGAACCAGATAGCCTGAATTCAAATCCCAGCCCACCACCGACAAGCTTTTACTTGCCCTCTCTCAGGCTCATTTCCTAATATGTAAACTGAGGATAATAATAAAACTTACAGGATGGTAAAAAAGAATAAATAATTATACATGTATGTGTGTGCATTCATGGGTGCATGTGTGTGTATACTTATGCTTCAAGGAATACTGTCAATATTCAAAATACCTATATGAAAACATCTTGTATCTTTCATAGGAAAACAAATCATGTAATGGTGATTTATTTTTTTTTAAAGATTTTATTGATTTATTTGACAGAGATCACTAGTAGGCAGAGAGGCAGAGGGAGAGGGGGAAGCAGGCTCCCTGCCAAGCAGAAAGCCCAATGCAGGGCTCGATCCCAGGACCCCGAGATCATGGCCTGAGCTGAAGGCAGAGGCTTAACCCATTGAGCCACCCAGGCGCCCCAATGGTGATCTATTTTTATATCCCACATGAATATGAATAAATGTATGACTTCAGTCAATTGATTAACTCATGAGATATGTAACATGCATATAATTCTAATTAGTTTCCTACCAAGATTAACAGATAACTACAGGTTCTGGACGTTGGAAATCATCAGAATGGTAACTGCTAAGTGCTCAAATTTCTGTATTCAAACCAAGAACTTGCTCTCAGTAGCTCAACTTTTAGGACTTGTATCATTCAAGACAGAGGAGGAAACATTTCTGATAGTTTTTTCCCCCAAAGATGTATAAATTGACAGTAGGTAAAATTCTAAAATGAAATGCATTGACTTTAAACTTCACTCACCTCTCTTTCTTCATTTTCTCACCTGTTAAGCACTGTCTTCTCAAGTCTCAGATTTTCTTTTAGCTAACTCTCTTAACCAGAAGGCAGAGTCCAGCCCACGCACATGTACTCTACCCACTAAGTACTCGGTAATCCAGGGGAGGTCCTCAGATAATCTCAATCAGAATCCCTATTCTCATGCCACCTAAGACCTGACATCAATTTAACTGACTTTTTTTTTTTTTAATTTTATTTATTTGTCAGAAGGAGAGAGAGCGAGCGAGCATAGGCAGACAGAGAGGCAGGCAGAAGCAGAGGGAGAAGCAGGCTCCCTGCCAAGCAAGGATCCTAATGTGGGACTCTATCCCAGGACCCTGGGATCATGACCTGAGCCGAAGGCAGCCGCTTAACCAACTGAGCCACCCAGGCGTCCCTATTTAACTGACTTTAACTAATGTTATACTTATTAACATTTCAGAAATATCTATGTACTTAAATGAGAGTGTTTATTATGCCATGTAAATCTTCAGAGAGTGAACTTTCAGGCATCATACCAAAATGTGATATGTAGATGTTGTGTGTGTTGGGGGATGGTTTGGTTGTGTTTTGTTTTGCTTTGTTTTGTAGGATGGGGGACAAATTCTGTTCTCAGACTTTGTCCCACAAGACTTGGGAATGTTCTAAGTCACCTCTGCCTTTCACAATTTCCTTTCTCCTACTGTTCACAAACTACTCACAAGTTTTTCTTTTCTTTCCTCAGTGACTTCAGTGGTCACAGAAACAGGGGTAAAAATCAAATGTTTCTAAGTCAGAGAGCACCTGTATTAGATTCTGTAAATACCTAATTGCTAAAGCATATGGTGAGCTTTTTCATGACTTTTCAAGATTTTTCCTCTTAGCACTTTCATTTTTGACAGGTTATAGAAGAAGATCTTCACCTGGCCAACTTAGTAGAGCATCCAAGAGAGGAAGAATTTGGCAGAACATAAGGAAAACCTGCTGCAAGATAGTGGAAAACAGTTGTTTTAAGTGTTTCATTGGCCTTGTCACACTGCTCAGCACAGGTGCTCTGGTAAGTAAGTGTGGGAGACTTTTCTGGGAAAAAATGTATTTGAAGTCTGCTACTTGAAGTCATCATGCCAGATTAGTTTTCCACAGAACACTTATTATACAACAACGTTCATATTCTGTGATTTTACTTTTGGAAGACATGTTGCAGTTTCTTAAAATCTGTATATGCCTCTTTCAATATTAAATAAATAAAACAGTTTTGAAATATGTGAATGACAGTGGCAAAAATGAATGTTAGATACCTAATACTTTTTTTTTTAAAGATTTTCTTTATTTATTTGACAGAGAGAGATCACAAGTAGGTAGAGAGGCAGGCAGAGAGAGAGAAAGAGGGAAGCAGGCTCCCTGCTGAGCAGAGAGCCCGATGCGGGACTTGATCCCAGGACCCTGAGATCATGACCTGAGCTGAAGGCAGTGGCTTAACCCACTGAGCCACCCAGGCGCCCCCCTAATACTTACTTTAATAAAGTTTTTTGGTTTTTGTTTTTTGTTTTTAATTTTTAATTTTTTATAAACATATAATATATTTTTAACCCCCAGGGTACAGGTATGTGAATCGCTAGGTTTACACTTTTCACAACACTCACCATAGCACATACCCTCCCCAATGTCCATAACCCCACCCCTCTTCCCCTAACCCCCCTCTCCCCAGTAACCCTCAGTTTGTTTTGTGAGATTAAGAGTAACAGATGAATGGATAAAGAAGATGTGGTATATATACACAATGGAATACTATGCAGCCATCAAAAGAAATGAAATCTTGCCATTTGCAATGACGTGGATGAAACTAGAGGGTATCATGCTTAGCGAAATAAGTCAAGCGGAGAAAGACAACTATCATATGATCTCCCTGATATGAGGAAGTGGAGATGTAACATTGGGGGTTAAGGGGGTAGGAGAAGTATAAATGAAACAAGATGAGATTGAGAGGGAGACAAACCATAAAGTTTTATTTTTGAGATAAACTTTAGTAATATGCACATACATACAGTTGTACTGTGCTAGTACTTCGGTACCAATTCAATCAGGAAAGAGAATTGCTATCTATACTTTCAATGACCTTTGAACCAAAAATGTATTCACCTATTGAGCCAACAACCTTAATTCTGGGAAATTATCCTATAAATATCTGAGCATGTATTAAAGGCATTTACAAGGCTATTCGCTGAAGAATTCTTTGTAATAGAAAAAGATTGAAAAGCAAAAACAGTCCATAATAAGTGACTGTTTAAATGTGCTGTAGTACAATCTCCCTGTGGGATATCATGCAGCTATTTTAAAAATATAAAAACTGGGGTGCCTGGGTGACTCAGTCGGTTAAGCCACCAAATCAGTTTTAGCTCAGGTCATGATCTCAGGGCCCTGAGATCCAGCCTGAGGTCAGGCTCCCTGCTCAACAGGGAGCCTGCTTCAGGATTTTCTCCCTCTGCCCCATCCCCTGATCTCTTACTCTCTCTAAAATAAATAAACATATTTTTTTTAAAAAATACAAAAGCATGCTGATATTGCAAAGTACAGTAATAAGTGAAAAAAGGAAGATTTAGAATTAAATGTATCTGTTAGTTTATTAACATTCATGTTTCCCACTGTCACTCATTTATTTTGAAATTGTTTTATTTAGTGAATACTGAATGAGGTATGCTAGGTTTTACATAAGGAATAAAGAAAAATAGAATGTATATTATTTGCTTGTATTTGATTAAAGAGGATCAGAGAAGGATACACAGCAATAGTTAATTGTGAAATCACAGAGCAGAGAAGATAGAGTCACAGCTGGGAACTAGACCTTACACTGAATACATTTCTTAAGTAAACTTTGTATTGACATTTAGCACAGATACTAAGAACCGTGTTGAAATTCTAAGTGTATAGGCTAAAGAATTTTCACAAAATGAATGCACCTGTGTAACTGCCGCTTAGCTTGAGGAATAGACATTACCAGGACTCCAGAACCACATACTCTGACCCCTAACAATTACTTCCACACTCCACACGGGTAACTGGTATGTGGACTTCAACTGCCAATAGTTTAGTTTTGCCCATTTTTAATGGTTTTTTAATGGATACTTTTTAATATTTTCATATTATTTTGCATTATATACTATTTAATAAATAAATGCATATAATAAAATCCTTTATAATCATTTTAGATATTTATGATTTGCTTGTATAGACACTTTCACTCCATAATTGGTTCAATTGGAAAGTCTGTAACTCTACTATCATGATCTATTTACTTTTTTTTTTTTTAAGATTTTATTTATTTATTTGTCAGAGTCAGAGGGAGAGAGAGTGAGCGAGCACAGGCAGACAGAGAGGCAGGCAGAGGCAGAGGGAGAAGCAGGCTCCCTGCTGAGCAAGGAGCCCGATGTGGGACTCGATCCCTGGACCCTGGGATCATGACCAGAGCCAAAGGCAGCTGCTTAACAAACCGAGCCACCCAGGCGTCCCTGACCTATTTACTTTTATTTAATGTTAGACTTATAAGAATCACACCATTATTTGTATATGATTATTCTTATCTTTATTTACTTTTTGACCTTGAATGCACTTTGATATAAGTCTGCCTAGCATTATTAGTACTTTTTTGCCTTTTTCAGTGCTAAAAGAAAAACATGAAATTGCTTTAAATGACATTGTCAGACTTTTCATTCCTCCACAGTAAAATTAATGTTGACCTATTAAATCTAAGAAGCTTGGGAGAAATGATTACCATTTTATTTCCTATTCATGTGCTTCCACTGGTTTATCTGATTATTTCTGTGGCAGTGCAAGTTTTATGACTTTGCTTATAACAGCAGTGTGGATATCTGAAGACAAATTAAAAAAAAAATCTCTACTTCTGTATTAGCACCTAGCATGTACCTGTGAGTTGACAACATGGAATTAGAGATCAGAACCAGTCCGATGTGAGTAAAGGTTCCACCTCTTATATTAAGTATGATTAACTGACTGAAGAGAAGTTTTTTGGATCACTATGATGCCAAGTTCAGTCTGTATAAGAAGAAGTTCTGGTACCAATTAATGATGTCTGCTATGGGCATGGGATCAGAAAATGATACAGATTATGTGAATAAATCCAAGCAAAGTGAACCAGCCCTTAAAACAACAACCTATGACTTGACTCACCATCTGCTTAATAGGGAAGGCATTTCATTCCTCCCTATGCCAAAGATTTTTTAAGAAATTACATGTATACTAATCCTTAAATTTTTTTACCCACAGGCTTTTGAGGATATCTATATTGACCAGAGAAAGACTATTAAAATCTTATTAGAATATGCTGACATGATCTTCACTTACATCTTCATTCTGGAAATGCTTCTAAAGTGGATGGCATATGGTTTTAAAGCTTATTTCACTAATGGCTGGTACAAGCTAGACTTCATGGTTGTTCTGGTACGTATTTTAAAGAAAAATTTAAACGTTCATTATTTGATTTCCATCTTTACTCAAATCCTCACTTAACTCTTGCATTTACTTGTATCTTCCTTTTTTTTCTCTCTCTCTGTATATTTTAAGTTACGAAAATCCCCTGTATCTTCATTTGTAGTGCTTAACATTTGTCCTTTTCTTCTCATCCTAATATTTTAAAAGTTCAACATTTCATTCCTGGATTATTCTAACAATCACCTATGAACCCACTACTAACAGAATAGGCCTATTGCACATCAGTATCCTAAAATATTTAAATTTTATTGGTTCAATTTTTAAGTCATATATTCAAAATTCGATGACTTACCACAACCTTCACCATCACCACACTGATCCAAGCTACCAAAAGTTCACATTTGGATCAGTGCAACACTTTTCAACCCAAGATCCCGGCTTCCGCCACCGCACACCTTCATTCCGTTTTTCACACAGCAACTACGTGCATTCTACTGTTGTAAAATCAAATCCAGCTCAAGTCTCTTTTCTTCTTGCAAGCACCTCATTTCACTCCCAGTAAAAAGCTACACTCTGTGCAATCAAAGCCTACAAGTCTCTACATGGTCCAGTCTTATCTCCTCCTACTCTCCATTTCCCCATCCCAGTCAACAGACTGCTGCATCAGCACTGATGTTCCTAAAGGCCTTTAGGTATGCCAGAATGACTGCCATCTTAGTACCTTTTCACTTATTTTTCCTTCCACCTGGAACTTTGGCTGGCTTACCTCACTTCCACTTACTCAAATAAAAATGCTGAAGTTAGGTCCTTCTGCACTACTGTATTTAAAACTGCTTCCACTACAATGTTCCCTTGTCCTTTCCCTCTTTCTTCATCTCCACAGCACCTGTTAATGTTATATATTAATTGATAGTCATTGTTTATTCATTATGATTGTTTGTCTTTCCCCACTGAAAGGTTAGCTCCTTTAGGGAAAATTTGTTTTCCCAATATGGTTCTCTTCTTATCCTCAATGCCTAGAACAATTCATGTATCATAATAGGTACTCAGTAATTTTTGTTGACTGAACAGATGGTTCCTGTCCTATAAGCAGTGATTGAAGCTTCTCACTGTATAAAGAAGATGATTTACAATATCTGGTCTCTGGCTTCTAAATAAATTATTCCAAATTAACCTTCTGCTCCAACAAAATCACGATATACTTTCAACCCATTTTCCTCTTTCCTAGTCATTGTTCCACATCCCTCCACACTTACATAAATCATATGCTTACTTAAAAGCTCACTTTCAGACCATCTCTTAGTATAGCATAAGAAAGAACAAATTTGGTACGCCTGGGTGGCTCAGTTGGTTAAGCAGCTGCTTTCAGCTCAGGTCATCATCCCAGCGTCATGGGATCGAGTCCCACATCCGGCTCCTTGCTCTGCAGGGAGCCTGCTTCTCCCTCTGACTCTGCCTGCCACTCTGCCTGTGCTCACTCTCGCTCGCTCTCTCTCTGACAAATAAATAAATAAAATCTTTAAAAAAAAAAAAGAAAGAACAAATTTTTCATTTATGCTGTCTTGAAAATATAGAAAATATGAAGATACTATAAAAGTCAATCAACTCTACCATCTTGCTTGATCTCTATTAATATTTATTAATCCTGATTGATTTTTTAAAGATTTATTTATTTACTTACTGACTTATTTGAGAGAGAGAAAGAGAGAGAGAGCAAAGGGAGGAGCAGAGGGAGAAGAAAAGAGAGAATCCCAAGCAGACTGTACACCAAGAATGGAGGCCAAGACATGGTGCTCAACCTCATGTCCCTGAGATAATGACATCAGCTGAAACCAAGAGTCAAACATTTACCCACTAAGCCACCCAGGTGCCCCAACCCCAAATGATTTTCATGCATATGCTTACTTTAAAATATCACCTTAGTATCTTTTCTATACATATTTGTAATTTGTATTTGGACCTAAAAATATTCATATCTTCCTTGATGCCTCTTCTCTGAAATCCTATTCTATTATCTTAAATAATTATGTATAAATTAATATGTAAAAACATTCCAAATTTTGCTTTTATGAATGCCTAGTATACTATTACTAGATGATAAAGATTCATGAAACTGATTCTTAATCTAATTTCAAACTCAAAGTTTATATAAATATTCACCCTTAATCATAATGTATGTCAAATACACAAATTTTTATTTATCTCAATAATATATATTCCTACTACCAGAAAATATTTGTTTTATGTTTTTTTAAATAATTTTACCACAAAGCTATTTTCTTATACATTTCTATAAGTCATTGTTAAGATATATGGAAATATACTTTAAATCTTTTGCATACTTCTTGGTAAGGTTTGAACTGTTTATCTTTTTTATAATAAATGCAAAGCTTATTTTGCAGATTGTTTCAATTAAGTAAAAATTAAGCCCCCTATTCACTCTGTTTTTCCTTAAATATATATAGGTGTTTTGTCTGAGCTTAATAGGCAAATCTCGGGAGGAATTCAAACCACTTACTTCCATTAAATTCCTTCGGGCACTCAGAGTTCTATCTCAGTTTGAAAGAATGAAGGTAAGAAAAAAGTTTCTAAGCTAATGTGTAGATTTTTATTTACGATTACTGAACTTCTATAAATTAAATCTTCATAGTCTTCTCATTTGCATCATTAACAATATTAATGCAAAAGCCTTACATTCTACTATTTTAATATATTGAAGGCATAGTAGAAATTTATTAAGATTTTAGGTCTTTATTGCTCATAAGATATGAAAAATCATAAAAATAAGATTAAAAAAACCCTAATAGTTGGGAGAGAATATTAAGTTTCAAAAAGTAATACCATTCTAACCTACATGGATGTCTATGAGTATTAATAAAATTATCTCAATATTGAAAATATAACTGACAGAAAATGAAACTTTGATCACCTACCTGTTTAAAGCTATAGGAATATTGTACACACTAAATAATTATTCTGAACAAAAGTGATTTTAAAATAAATTAGTTTTTTTTAAGTCACACATAACAAACTACGAACTCTTGCGTTCTCTCCCTCACCAACATGTTAAAATCTCTTCTGAGCACTGTGAGTAAAACTCATAGGTTGAGCCACAAAAAACAACTAATGTTCAATCTTTTGGGCCTATGATGGAAATCCACCTGCTATGGCTTGACCTAACGAAGAAAACAGAGTTGATGACCACCACACATAGTGTAATTATGTAATATACAGTGATCAACTGTGTGTGGAAATAGCAGAAAAAATCTAATTTCACCTTTCATGTCGTAATCATACATCAATGTTTTCTTGCATTTTTCATTTACAAAGATTACTTATCATTAACATGCCTATTTGCTTAATATAACAGAATGCCACATTGTCAATATAGATAAAATCCAATAAGAAAATTATCTATGTTTAATGGTATAAGAAAGCGTCCAGTTTCATTCTTCTGCTTGTGACTGCTCCTTTTTCCTAGCACCATTATTAAGGAGACTGTCTTTTCACATTGTATATTCTTGCCTCTTTTGTCATAGATTAATTGACCATATAAGCCTGGGTTTATTTCTGGGCTCTCCATTCTGTTCTGTTACAGATTCAGATCTTAAGCTTCATCTTTACCTCTGGAGGTTCTGAAAGATTCTGAAAGATTTCTGAAAATATATCATTGAAGTCACATGATTACAAAATTAATGTCTGCTATAGTTAATAAGCTCCAGTCTTGGTCCTCTCATTACTGAAATATTTGTGTCAACTGTATCTATTGCTTTTATTCATACATAAGTGTATTTTCTCATAAGCATAGCATTTTTTTCATTACAGGTATCAGTGGGCCTCTCAAAATATCTAAAATGCCAACAAAGGATCTGTGGCTTAGTTTTAGAAATAAAATGAAGTGTTACTGAAAGCACAGTTAAAAGTTAAAATATTCATTCAAAGCCAGAAGACTAAGGAATATCAGCAAGAAAACACAGCAAAAAGGATATGGATTTAGTAATGGCTGGGAGAAGGAAGGATAGAGCTGTAGCACAGAGAATTGATGGTGCCTCATGGAAAAAAGAGAAAGAAATGAGATTGGGAGGAAAGGAGTCAAAAGTGTAATGCTAGTTGTCTTTCGCTGCTTGACTTATTTCGCTAAGCATGATACGCTCTAGTTCCATCCATGTTGTCGCAAATGGCAAGATTTCATTTCTTTTGATGGCTGCATAGTATTCCATTGTGTTTATAAAAAATAAAAAATTAAAAGTAAAAAAAAAAGTGTAATGCTAAGGAAAAGATGAAGAAATAGCAAAGAGTGGAAATTTCTGTTGGCTATAGGAACTGGCTTACATTTGCCATAACCACTACAGTGGAGTGATAAGAATAAAATTCCGATTGTAATATTCAAGAGAGAAGGGAGTTGAACAAATGGAAACGGTGATTCTAGACTATTACTGTTACTCGAGTTGAGGGGGTAGATTTATTTCCCATATTTCTCACTCTGGAGTGACTCACCAGGGACATAGAGTGGTGCTGTGAGGTGGTTTTTGATTTTGCAGGCTTCAGGGCTTCAGGTGCCCATTCAGTGTTTCTTTTTTTTTTTTTTTTTTTTAATTTATTTATTTGACAGAGAGATCACAAGTAGGCAGAGAGGCAGGCAGAGAGAGAGAGAGAGAGAGGAGGAAGCAGGCTCCCTGCTGAGCAGAGAGCCCGATGCGGGACTCGATCCCAGGACTGAGATCATGACCTGAGCCGAAGGCAGCGGCTCAACCCACTGAGCCACCCAGGTGCCCCCCATTCAGTGTTTCTTGACGTAGCCTCCTGCCTTGACTTCACTGATAAGTGATCTCTTGGTCTTCCTCTTACTTCTACCAACGCTTCAGTGTCTGCTTTGTAGGCTAATCCTTCCAAAAGTTAGAATCGCCAAGACTTAGATGTAGGCCTGTTTCTTTCTCGTTTTATGCACTTTCTAGGTAATACATACACAGATAGTCACACAGGTTTGGTTGTCTATACAAGAAAGTGATAAATGTGTTGAATCAGTGAAATAATTATTTCGCTAATCAATTCTATTGCCTTTTAGTGATTCCTTTAGTACAAAAATTTTGAGACCATCTGAATTTTTAATGTCTATTTTTTAATTAAAATTTATTATTTAGGTTATTCAAATACTGGCATGTGGTCTATTGAATTTTTAACGATGGCCTTTTTTGTGTTATTTCTATATGACATAACATTTAGTATTTCCAATTAAAGTGATTTCACATTTCTTACCTAAATTTTACCTGTTTGTTTTTTATTTTACGCCAGGTGGTTGTGAGAGCTTTGATAACAACAACTTTACCGGCTTTGAATGTGTTTCTGGTCTGCCTTTTGATCTGGCTGGCTTTTAGCATCATGGGAGTACACTTATTTGCTGGCAAGTTCTATGAATGCATTGACCCAACAAGTGGAGAAAGGTTTCCTATATCTGAAGTCATGAATAAGAGTCAGTGCGAAAGCCTTGTGTTTAATGAATCCATGCCATGGGAGAATGCAAAACTGAACTTTGATAATGTTGGAAACGGTTTCCTTTCACTGCTTCAAGTGGTAAGTTCACTTCTGATTTTTTAAAATAGATGTTTTTATTTGCTCATTCATATTATAGGTGGAAATAAAGAACAAAATGTGGTTGAGTACTAGAATTGGTTATAACACATTTTAGCAATTATTAGTAGATATGGGACATGCGATACCAGCCTTGTTTGGAAACACAGACACTGCTCTGCTGGGAGAAGGAAGTACAGAGGAAGGTAGAATTGACAGGGAAGATGGCAGGTACTGGAAACCTATTTCTACTTCTGTCATCATTGATAAGGTAATAGGGTCACAATTTTTGGTCCAGCTCAGGGTACTATTGTTTTATTCCTACTTAGTGCTATGGCTCCTCAGTCACCCAACATCTAACAGAAATGAGGAGATAAATTGTTCTTACTTGTCTTACCTCCCCCACAGAAAAGCACATGTGTAGCAGTATAGTAAAAATGACACTTGGGCAGCATGTATTTATTTACAATTTATCTATATACCTCTTTCTTTTTTTTTTTAAATTTTATTTATTCATCAGAGAGAGAGGGGGGGAGAGAGCAAGCACAGGCAGACAGAATGGCAGGCAGAGGCAGAGGGAGAAGCAGGCTCCCTGCTGAGCAAGGAGCCTGATGTGGGACTCGATCCCAGGACGCTGGGATCATGACCTGAGCCGAAGGCAGCTGCTCAACCAACTGAGCCACCCAGGCGTCCCTATATACCTCTTTCTATTTCTACTATCTTACAGTATTTTATTATCAACTACAATTAAGCTACTACAATGAAGCTAAGTGGTTTTAAATTCGTGTTAATAGACAATATAAATGCAATAATGAAAATTATAAAGGTCTCAATTACATGGTATATTGAAATGTGGTCAGCCTTACTAATCAAGTTTTACTATATTAATAACAAATTGAGTTTTACATTTTATTTGCCATAAGAATTAAAAACATGCCATTTTTACAGGCAACGTTTAATGGATGGATCACTATTATGAATTCAGCAGTTGATTCTGTTGGTGTAAGTACAATATCATCTTGGAGCCATTGTGAAGGTTCAAGGCAAAGTTATTTTCTCAATTCAAGAAAAGGGTAACAACAATAACAGAATAAATAACATGATAAAATCAAATGCTTATGCTAGAAAGAAATTAAATACATTTTATTTCATATAGACTCTGTCACTGAAAATGAAATCCTCCCAGGACTATGCACAGTGGTTGAAGCCCAGTAGGCCCATTTGAAGGATTATCTGACTTCATTACAATTATTAAACCAATGCAGCAAACTTTAAAATCCAAGTAAACAAAGCGATAATGCCACTTCACCAAAGAACAAAGTGGAAACATTACCTCATGTAGAACTGTTGGTTTTTCCTGTTGTAAACTGCTTTATAAATTATATGTTTTAAAAACTTGGTATAACAATAAATTTTTAATTTATTCTTATTTTTAAAGATTTTGCTTTTTAGAGCTGTTTTAGGTTTACAACAAAATTGGGAGGGAGGTATAGAGATTTCCCATATACCCACTGTCCCCACACATGCATTGCCTATTATCAATGCCATTCACCAGAATGGGGCACATTTTCACCAAGGATGGACCTACATCGCCACGTCATAATCACCCAAAGTCCATAGTTTACCTTAGGGTTCACTTGGTGTTATACATTATACGGGTTTGGACAAATGTGTAATGACATATAACTATCATTATAATATCATAGAGAATATTTTCTGTATGCCCTAAATCTGTTATGCCCTAAGAAATCTGCTATGCCCTACCTTATTTTGCTTATTTTTTAACTTAACTTTTAGGTAAATAGGCAACCTAATTTTGAAGAGAACATCTACATGTATTGTTACTTTATCAACTTCATTATTATTGGATTATTTCTTCCTTTGAGTATGCTGATTGGTGTTATTATTGCTAATTTCAACATGCATAAAATAAAGATAAGTACAAATATTTTTTGTTCACTAGTGCTTGAGAAAATCACGCACATTTATAAAAATGTCCTTCAAATAATTAGTTTGGGATTCAGCTAGATATCATTTTTATTTGGTACTTAACTAAAAAAAATAAGTTGATATTTTTGCATATTGACAAATTTTGTTAAAGTGTTCATCTTTACATTGTTTTCTTTTTTTTTTTTTAAAGATTTTATTCATTTGTCAGAGAGAGAAAGGGGGAGAGAGCGAGCACAGGCAGGCAGAATGGCAGGCAGAGGCAGAGGGAGAAGCAGGCTCCCTGCTGAGCAAGGAGCCCGATGTGGGACTCGATCCCAGGACACCGGGATCATGACCTGAGCCGAAGGCAGCTGCTTAACCAACTGAGCCACCCAGGCGTCCCTACATTGTTTTCTATATTCAAATGTAAATGGGAAAGTTTAAAGGCTTAAAGTTACAAGTGTTTCTATATATATGTTTGTAAAAAATGACATGCTGACAAACAAGTAATATTGTGGTATGTCTGCACAAAAATGTAAAGAAGTTCAAGAAAAATAAGCTATACATTTTTACTCTCTGATATGTTCACAACTTCAGAGTCATAACCAACATAGACATCTTTGTCAGTGCAGTAGGTTTTCCAGCTAGACATAGAGAGAATCCTAAATATATGACCCAAATAGGAGTGCTTGAAAAGAGTAGGAAACAATTCAGAGACAGAAGCAAACATCCAACTGACACCATCTCCAACAAGATTTCTTTCAGGGCTTCTACAAATGCAAATGCCTCAAAAGTCCTTTAAGTCTGCTTATTTTAACCACAGACATCTACTCTCTAGAGGTGTAGGGAAACCTTCTAAAAAGTCGAAGAAAAGAATAGTCTAGTTTTGAAATTCTATTTCGGCCATGTCATCAAAGTTCAGCCACGTGCAGACTCTGGTAAACAAACCACTCAGTCTCTGCTAATCAAATGGGATTAGGAGAACAGTGTTCAACTACGCATCTAATGGATGCTTCAGCTTCTTGAGACTTCAGCCCAATGGGATAACATCCTAGGATTTGCTTCTGGAATTCAAATTCATGACTCTCATCTAATTTAAGTGACTGAGTCCTGACTTAGGGCAATAATAATTCCTAATTTTCAGATGAACACATTAACTATTTACCTCTTATTCACTTTATACATTCTGTATAAGATACTAAAATTAGCACTAGGAACACAAAAATAAATAAGCTCTAGAAGGCGCTATGAAGATGTAAACACAAGGTGCTGTTGGCATAATAGTATAAAAATATCATCTGATAAGCATTATTTGGAAAATTAAGTAATATATGGACTTATAAAAACACATAAATGACCAATTCTGGTTTATTCCTGCTATTAGAAGGTACAAACCAATTTTATCTTTAGCTTAGGAATTCAATTTTTCTTAGCAAACCTTTCCATTTTTCCCCCACTGTTTCTCTTCCTCTCTGTTTAACATGAGGTAGGACTCAGGAGAATGAAAAGTTGAAAAAGAGTTGACTGCCTACAAGAAAGTGCATCAGAACATAATTGATATGTGTCATTACCCAATATTCTACATGTGTTTAGTGTGGATTTGTGTGCAAAAAATCAGACGTAGTTAAATGTGATTTAGATCATTGCCTTATGCCCTTTGTAAAAGATCAAATCAGTAATTACCAACCTTTCCAAAATGCCTATTAATGATAAGGTAAAATTTAGATTCAGTGTGATTTTAATATCTTGTTCTTTCATTTCTTTACCAGGGAGGCTCAAATATCTTTGTAACAGTCAAACAGAAGAAACAATCCCATGCACTGAGAAGGCTGTTGTGTGAGGAGTCTCAAAAAACAATCCGGCGCCCAGGAGTAAGTTTCTTCTGTATATTCTCTTTTAAAAATGAAAACATGTTTTTGAAATTCTTCACAAATGCTCTTGGAAAATTTAAAAATATGTTCCTTAACAAAGTTTGGATGGTCTTTTGTTTGTTTTGACTGCATACACTATAATTATAGCTTGGTAAAAACTTGGGCCCTCACTTATTTTCCTGTTTATGCTAGAAGGGAAATTATAATTTTACAGACAATATGTGTGTATATATAAGCTATTAATAAGGCCACTATGCCTTTCTTTTTTTCATCCACAGAATAAATTCCAAGGATTCGTCTTTGACTTGGTAACAAGTGAAGTTTTTAATGCCATCATTATGGCTCTTATCTGTTTTCAAGCAATAACTATTATGATACAAAGTGATGAACAGAGTAAAAATATGAACATTGCTCTCTACTGGATTAACTTAGTTCTTATCATACTATACACTGGAGAATGTGTACTGAAGCTCATTGCTTTCCACTGTAACTATTTCACCATTGGATGGAACATTTTTGATTTTATGGTGGTCATTTTCTCTGTTATAGGTAAGATTTTTAGTCAATTTTCTTTTATAATAATAATAATTCAGGCAAGTTCTTATACTAAATGTGTCCTCAGATACAGACAAAGGCAAACAGGCAAACAGAGAAGGGATCCTTATTCCAGTAGGAATTTTTGCATTCATACATGTATACACACTTGACAGTTATAAGATATTCAAAATACTTGTTGAATTAATACATACACTTTACTTCAGAGGTCACCTTTTCAGTGTATCACATACAGAATTTCCTAGGATGGCTCTAGAAGGAGATTTATGTCTTAGCATGATATAACCTTTCACAGTCCCTATTCTTTTTTCTCTAATCTCTAAAACTGTTTACAACTTTCACAGCACTAGAGTGTTAGGCTTTAATGAATCTGTCGCCAGTTTTCTCTTACCCTGGGGACCTCAGTCTTTTATTTAACAAATATATTTGATTATCCCCTTTGTGAATACACATTATGCTATATGCAAAGAATTCAGTAGTAAATAAGGTAGGCATAATCCCTATATGCACATAGTTGACAGCCTAGTAAGGGATAGAGATGATTAAATAGTACATATATAATGTTGTGCTATTAAGGTGATAACGGAAAAAGCACAGGGTGATACAGTGGCACAAAAGAGTGAGGGGAACCTAACAGTAAGTAAGTAAAGGTCAGAGGAAATTGCATGGAGGAAGCAAAATTTAAACTGAAACTTATTGGATACAGGGGTAGCCAAGTAAAGAATCTAAGATAAAAATGTTTTAGGCAGGGAAAAGTTTATTTTCTGCCTCCCTATAAGACACATACTAGAATGTAAACTCCACAAGAGACAATATTTAAATGTTAACTGTGTCAAACATATTCTACATAACCAATAGGGAAAATGGGGACAAACTATCTGCCCACTGTGCTTCCAGAAAATTCAACCTATTCATTTGGTGGTAGAAGCAGTCTGCCTATTGATAGACAAGCACAAAAAGCTTGAAAGCAAAGTACATAAAAGTAGGAAGGGGCTGATAGGAAGAAAATAGAGGAATATGGAATTAAAAAGCCATTTGGGATTAAGGTGAGAGTTACTGAATCAGAGATCTCGAAGGAGAGCAAAGCACAAAGAAAAAGCTGTTTGATTTTGAAATCTCAGAAGGTGAAGAATCCTGCGTCCAGAATGTGGCCGTAGCTGCATATGACTAAAGTAAAATGATGGAGATTATCGCAGTTAAGAAAGTCAAAGAAGAAGAAACTGACCTTTCAATGAGTTGCTGATGGTGGATGTTGGGGTGGAAGGGGCAACAGTGAAACAAGTACTAAGTCTCCAATGAGTGTGAATGAGAAGGAATAAGTAGATCATAGAGCCAAGAAATGGTAGGCAATAGTATATAGTTCAGTGGCATGATCCACAATGTGTCAGGAGAGAAATATTTTTTTCTTTATAAAATTGACTTAAAGTATCTAGAAATCACATTGGAAAGAATGAAAGATGCTTGGTAATTCCATTTTTCAATCCCAGGAAATATGAAGTGGGAAGAAAGAGCTGTCTGCAGTTGACAATGTTACAAGGGAAATAGTATCCTTAAGATAAAGTCAGATTTTAGATAAGAAAGGAAGTAAAGAATATGTAGTGATGAGGATGTAGAAAAAATTGTCTACAATTAAATGGGGATATGTCTAGCATAATGGAAGAATTTGGAAGATTGTGAGGAGAAGTGACAATTTGAGTCAGAGTAGAAGATTTGCTCTAACAAAGTGGAGATGAAGATATAGGTAAGATAGAATGTCAGAGAGAATGTTGTCATCGACAATGACCAAATTGAAGGGAAATATGAGACATGGTCCTTCCAGATTCAACAAACATACCATCTCAATTAGAAGCTTCATGGGATTCTCTCCTCCCCACCTTTTCAACTCTAAATGAGCCTCATTGTCTCCAATACTTCCAGAGAACATATGCCCTATACTTCCAGGGTAATTGTTTTACCTTGTTTTATAGTGGTAGCTCTCACTTCCGTAGTTCCCTCATCTAACCACAACTGCTACAAAAAAAGTTCTATGCCAGGACTCATTTACTTAATTCTATTTAAAACTGCTGAGGACCCAAATACTATTTATGAAATAAATAAATTAAACTATAATCTGTGAATCATGGAATGCCAAACATTTTTGTAATTATATTGATCACCTAAGTCTTTCTACCTTGCATGATAATAACTTTAAATATCTACTTCTATTCTCTAGATTATAAGATCTTTAAGGACAAAAGTCAAGTCGTTCATCTCTGCATATTTGCATGACACCTTTATTAGATATCCAGTAAAGCCTGGATTGAACTCTTTAACAACTACCACCAGAAAAAAACATGACTAATGTTCTATATTATGGAATCATGCCATTTGTGATTCCAGAAATACTTGACCTATAGTACTCTTAAGATGATGTGTAAATAGTTCTCTTCCAAATTTTGGTAAATACCCTGAAAATTGTCACAGTTAGTGTTTGGGTAATCCCCACTTTCAATATGTTCTGTTATTTGGGAAGGATTAATAAAATGATCTTAACATCTAGAAAAAAATGATATAATAGTCATTGAAATAATAAATAGTTGAAATAATAAATGAAATAAAACAATTTATATTTCTCTAAATATAATCACATTTAAATAATTTTATTCCCTGTTTTATCTTCTCCCACACCAAGAACTAGTTCTGCCTATAACAGTAGGATACTACCTCGTGTCTCCTTCCATTATGGAACTGATACGACTCTCACGGATTATCCACATCCTGCGTCCTGGGAAAGGACCAAAGGTATTCCATGATCTGCTACTCCCTTTGATGCTGTCTCTACCAGCATTGTTGAACATCAGTCTTCTCATCTTCCTGGTCATGTTTGTCTACGCCATCTTTGGAATGTACAATTTTGCCTATGTTAAAAAGGAAGCTGGAATTAATGATGTGTCCAACTTTGAAACTTTTGGCAGCAGTATGCTCTGTCTTTTCCAAGTTACAATATTTGCTGGCTGGGATGGGATGCTCAATGCAATTTTCAACAGTAAATGGTCTGACTGTGATCCTGATAAAATTAACCCTGGGACTCAGGTTAGGGGAGATTGTGGCAACCCCTTTGTTGGAATTATTTATTTTGTCAGTTACATCCTCATATCATGGCTGATCATAGTAAACATGTACATTGTTGTTGTCATGGAATTTTTAAATATTGTTTCTAAAAAAAAAGCCAAGACATTAAGTGAAGATGATTTTAGGAAATTCTTCCAGGTATGGAAGCGGTTTGATCCTGATAGGACCCAGTATATAGACTCTAGCAGGCTTTCAGACTTTGCAGCTGCCCTTGACCCTCCTCTTTTTATGGCAAAACCAAACAAGGGGCAGCTCGTTGCCATGGATCTTCCCATGGCTGCTGGGGACAGAATTCATTGCCTTGACATCTTACTTGCTTTAACAAAGCGAGTTATGGGTAAAGATGTGAGGATGGAGAAAATGATTTCAGAGATGGAATCAGGGTTTGTGTTAGCCAACCCTTTTAAGATCACATATGAGCCAATTACTACTACTTTGAAACGAAAACAAGAGGCAGTCTCAGCAACCATAATTCAACGTGCTTATAAAAGTTACCGCTTGAGGCAAAATGACAAAAATACATCAGATATTCATATGATAGATGATGACAAGGAAGTTCAAGCTACCACAGAAAAAGCCTATTTTGACAAAGCTGAGGAAAAGTCAACTATTCAAAGCCAAATCTAATCCCACTTACCACATTTTAATCTTCTTCATGTTCTAAAAATGTCAGAAGTTTGAATCAGAAATAATAACCAAGATCAGAGAAGTAGAGTTTACTTATCAACTGTTTACAATCCATGGAAGTTAAGCTTATGTTCATAAGACTCCATGTCAAGTTTGCTTTTTACCTTTCTATATCCAGTGTAACCAAGACAACCCCTTAAAAATCACTTCAGTGAGTTAAAATGGCTTACAATCGCCATTTGATAATCCAATGCTTATTTTCTCTCTCTGGCTTTTATGGTGTGTGCTTCTTCTAGAGGACTGGGAGGTGATAGTAGAGATTGGTAGCAAAAGGGGCTTCCTTGTATATTTTATGTCTACTTTATGGGATTTAAGTCACCATTAGTAGGACTTAGTTACAAATAAGCAAATACAATAAGTACTTTCTTAAGGTGGGATGGTGTTAAAAAATAACAGTGTTACAGGCCATTAAATCATAAACTTGCCTACACAGATGCCAACTGGGATAGAGAAAAAGGCTATTCTAGAAAGTTCCTTTGAGATCAACCACAGATATTCTTGGGCTGATCCAAACCATGTTTGGTTGACCGGAGCCTTGGTTTTCGTTTTTATTTTCTTTTATTTTTGGTACTGGGAATTTATATTCTTTGATTGTTTCTGGATTCCTGGTTTTTCATCTCTTTGGCTAGTTCTGCCTACGCTCTAGCTAGCTCTTCAAAGAATGAATTCGGAGAGTCAGAAGCATAAAGGTAACTATAATTATTGCCTACATTTTCCTCATTTTTTTTCACATTTATACTTTTTCTAAGTATACATCTACTAAAATGATAGATATAGAAACTGTTAGTAGACTCCTGTATTATCTTATCATATTTACCATTTATCAGTGATGTAACATTGAGTAGTATGATCTGGTAAATGAAAGTCATAATATGATTTAGAAGAGTCAAGGGCTGCCATTATGTCTAGGGATTTTCACAGAGTCTTGATGCTTGGGAAACTGTGTCCACTTTGAAATACTTTCCACTGTACTTTGTGGTTCTCTATAACTCGGAGAAAGAAAATGACCACTGAAACTGTGAGGAACCTGAATAGGAGATTGAAGTGTAAGTTTGTTATTGGTGGTGTTATGTAATATGAGTATATACAAATTAGTTTTCACTTCCTCATTTATCTTTCTAAGTTTGTTTTTGTTGTTTTTAATCCATCACATATACCTCCTATAAAAGGTTTTGTGTTTGAAAAACTTGAAATCATAAATATTAATTTTCACTATTGAAAATGTATTTAAAAGGTAGACACAAGTAGTTGGTTTTTGACATAATCACAAAAATGTAGCTACTTGTATCCATGTAGTTTGAGATTCTGGTATTTGTTCCCTTTGTATGAAGATTGATTTCAATGTGCCTACAAAATCCTAAAGGATTTGGAAAGAAAATATGTGTACTGTTGACTTAAATGGAAAACTTCAAATATGTTGTATGACATTCAATGTCACCTAAATGTCAGTAATTGTATTTTATTATGAATGCATGATCTTGAGCCTTAACTTCTATAGCCTGTTTCTGCCCCTCAGAAATGTATTAACCTGACCAAGATGCCTTTGGGGGAACCCTTAAGTAAATGTAATTTCAGGGTTCTGTTTCTCTCTATAAGTGGTCCTTCCCTTTCTCCTCCCGTTCTTCATCATGTGATGGGGACTAGTGAGGAACTAGTGTTAACTTGGTGACATGGTGACAGCTGGTGCTTGATCTAAACTTTTTAGTTTTCTATTTCTTAGAAATGCTTTAATGTAGAAACTGCTTCAGATATTTAAACTTAACCTTAACTTGCTTCTGTAAATTCAAGATCATTAACTGATTTTAGTTTGAAAATTGTATCTTTTACTTGTAAACCATGTTTGCCACTAACCTTCCAAAAACTGTGTAATGAATTATTTTTAACAAAGTCTTACAATATACTCTACTTTTTAGAAACTATAGAAAATAATAAATACAACCTGTTAACTACAGTAAGCTTTGGTTTTTTTGTTTGTCTGTTTGTTTTTTTAATAAGTCAGCTTGTGTATTTTGTATGATAGGAACTTTTTCAAATGAGCCTAATCACATTAAAGCTTACTCATTCAGGCTCAAAATTCAAAACTGTGCTTCCTTTGGATTAAAAAACTTTTGTAAAATAATTGTAGTAAGCTTAACAGAGACCTTTACACACTGACAAAATTTACAAAGTACTCCTCCTATCAGTCATTAGTTTTTAGATATATATCTCAGTATTACTTATAATTTGCTTTATGGAGGATAATGCTGAATTTAAATTGATTGTTGTGCTTTTTTAAAAAATTTCTTTCTATACCTTTTAATAAATATAATGAATATACTTTGAAATGGTTTTAAAGATATTGAAAATAGCTACAATTTATTGAGCAGACTATTATGCCCCTCCTTGCTCCAAGCATTTATCATGCATGAATGTAGCATTCACAACTCATGAAGAAATGATAATTTTCATTTTATAGCTGAGCAAAATAGACTTAGAATGGTTATAAGAGCTTCTATATGGCACAGAACTTGTAAGCAATGAGACCAGAACCTCAAACCAGGTCTAATTTCAGAGCCTTAATATTTGACTCCTATGCACAATACTGTCTAGGAATAAATGACCTAGTTAAAGGCAGAAAAAGTTTAAGATGAATTAAGTTGTTGAAGAGAGATAAGTTCTCTCTCTCTCTCTCTTTCTCTCTCCCTTCCCCTCTCTCTTTCTCAATCTCTCTTTTGGTGGAGGGAATTTTAAAAGTAGAGCCAACCCTTGGAAAAAAGAAAGACACAAGGAATAAAACAATAGAAGTTTTTCATTCAATAGGTATTGTATGCTAGATACTGATGTAAACCCAGAAATGGTATACATACTCATTCATACTTACATACATAAAACATACACACATACAGCTGAGACTAGAGAACTTGCTGACTACTGAGAGAAAACAGCTAATTATAATACCTGGTCATTTGTATACTATTGGTGTAAACTGCAGTATGTATTCAGGAAAGAAGATGGGTTCTACATTGAAAATTATAGGTGAAGTTAGTAAAGTGGACCCTGGAAGATAAAGAAAGATTTTATCAATTAGAGAAGAAGGTGACCATAGTCAACAGAGACATTTTTAAGAAAAGGAGTTCATACAGAGATGAACTCCTGAGCTTTTGGTTCCGAGCTTTTGGTTCTTCAGACTAGACTATAAAGAGAAAGAAGAATTAAAGATGGGATAAAACATCTACCCCAGAGATTGGACGGAAAATTAGAGCAGAATACTTTGAGAACCCTGATCCCTTCCTGGACATGCTTTATTTAGTCCTTTGGTTAATCCCCCTTAACTGTTCTTTGCAGTGATTCTAGGTCTACATTCTAATTCTAACAGTTAATGAAGAGCGCCAGTCCGTGAATGAGTCTTCACTCTCCGGGGGACTTTCATCTTTTATGTTAGAGAACCTAACACTGTCAGGGTCAGACACTTAACTCCTCTCCTTATCTGTAAGTGAATCTCTTATCTTCATTGACTTCAAAAGCACATAGGAGCTCAAAGTATTTTCTCTCAATTCCAGCTAGTTTATGAACCATCCTGATGGTACAACACCCCTAGTCCTGGATTCTAAATCTACATTGCTGCTTCCTGACGGTGCACGGGAGAAGAATGAGGCACAAACAAGTCGGCTGCAAGAGAAAGGGAGTAGGGGGCAATAGTAGAAAAAGACTGTTGCCCCCAAACAACTCCTCAGTCCTGCTTTTGTTAGATATATAGACGGTAATCAACAAAAGAGCCAAAGAAGGCCAAACATTAATCATATGCTTAGTAGATAAACAAGAAGGAGGGCAAAATATGTCTGGTCAAGCAGTATAAAGTTTATAGTCGAGCAAGCACATAAGCACATTCAGAGGACTTATCTAATTAGCCACAGGTGCTCTTGGCGGGGGGCGGGGGGTGGATAACAGAAAACTGAAGCGGGCGGCATTCTGCCCTGAGCTAGTCGGGCATCCCCAGCTGCTCTGCTTCAAGGCCGTATATCGTCCTCTCCCCCCAGAGACCTGTTGCCAGTATGTGTTTTCCTTGAAGCTATATCTAAACGTGCTTGGTAACTAGTAAAATTTCCATGGGTTATATTTTAAGTAATACATTGTTCTGAGGGACAGTTACACTACATCACATGAGAGTAACTTCTTAAAATGATGCATAAATTCAGAGTTCCCAATCATGTAAAATCTCATCAGCATTCTTCCCATTCTTTTCTTCTTCCCATTTTTGTTTTTGTAAGATTCTACTGAACACCTAGGGATTAGACACAACAGTTTAGGGATAAATAAGGTCAACTTTATCCTTAAAAAGGTAGTAGTGAGGGTTTTACAGAGAAGCAAAACTAATAGAACACACATGTTTGCCCCACTCTCCAAAAGTAGAGTGTTCCTATAAATCTTTTATAAACTGAAATGACGTAAAGTGGAGAAGTAATTACCACCAATTTATATGGAAAAAAAAAAAAAACTCTATCATTCCAAAACCCCAAAAATAACCTTTGAGCTTTTTTAGATCTTTGTGTATCTAACAGATACACAAGATATTTCAAACAAAGTGTGGATGCTCACAAATACAATTCAAAGGTATGGCAGTTTGATGTTGAGGTGCTGAGTATAGCTCTAGAGAAAGAACTTGGTGCAGCCACTCTTGCTGCCTGGATAACAGCTTATGGCAAAACAAACACTATTTTCACTTTTCCTTTAATTTTTTATTTCCTTTCTTCTTTTCATAAAAGTGAAAATCCTCTTTGGATTTCTTTTGGTTAGCAAGAACAGATACTCATGTAAAAGCAAACTGGTGCAACTCAAACTTTAGAAAAGCAAGGGATACCTGTATCCAGATTTATAAGAGGAAATTTACTATTACGGGAAATGTTTCCCAGGATTATAGAGGCTGAGGTATGCGACAATATACCGTGTGCAAGCTGGAGAATCAGGAAAGTCAGTGGTATAATTCAATCCAGATCCTAAGGCCTGAGAACAAGGGGAGTCATGGTGTGTCTCTTACAAGATGGAGGCCAAAGAATGTGGGGAGAGGCACTTGTGTAAGACTTGGAAGTAATCTTAAGACCCAGGAAAAAGGAACTCCAATGTCCAGTGCAAGAGAAGATGAATGTCCTAGCTCAAGGACAAAGAAAGAGAACTTACCCTTCCCTCCATCTTTTTGTTCCACTCAAGCCCCCAATGAGTTGGATGATGCTTGCCCACATTGGTGAGGGCAGTCTTCTTTTTTTTCATCCTTTTACTTTTAACAGACAGATGTCATTGGATTTGAAGCAAGTTTCTTGTAAGTAGTATATAGCTGGGTCACACTTTTTAATCCACTTTTATTGATGTATTTTGACCATTTACATTCAAGATAACTATTAATATGTTAGCTCTTAAGGTTTCTATTTATTATTTGTTTTCTATTTGTTTCTTCTGGTCTCATCTCTCTATTTCTGATTTCTCTGTTTCTCTTTTCTGGCCTTCCTGCACAAAACTGGAGCATGTTTTAGGATTCCATCTTGATTTATGTATAGTACTTTTAAGTGTATCTCTTGTGTATCTTTGATAGTCATTCTGAGTATTACTAATCTCTATCTATATCTGAATTATACCATTCACTAGCATCAACATTTTACCACTTTGAGTGAAGTGTGGAAAACACATTATTTATATTTTTTTGTCTTCCTCATTTTTAAGAACCACTGTCATGGGAATCAGATGATGCTATACTTTTTTTAAAAGACTTATTTATTTAGAGAGAGAGAGTACTTGCATAAGTTGGGGGGACAGGCAGAGAGAGAGGGAGAGAATTTCAAGCAGACTCTATGCTAAGCATGGAGCCTGTCACAGGGCTTGATTTCATGACACTTAGATCACAATCTGAGCTGAAATCAAGAATCAAATGCTTAACTGACTGAGCCACCTAGGTACCTGTGGTGATATAATTTTTGTTCCAATCATCAAATATGGTTTTAAAACTCATGAGGCAGTGAATGGTTCTTCAAACACACCCATATTTCTGCTCTTTGCGTTATTCCTTTGTCCTTCCTGATGCTCCAATACTCTTTCTTTTATCAGTTCCTTTCTGTTTGAAGAATTCTGTTTAGCCAATCTTTAAGAAGATATTCTATTTTTCTTTAATATTTTTATACTTGCGTGTTGAAATGGTAACATTTTCGATACATTGGGTTAAATAAAATGTAATTACTAAACTTTAAAAAAGAATATGTGTGCTAGTTATAAATTCTTTTAGCTCTTTTTTTTTCTGAACATATTTTTATTTCTTTCATTCCTCAAGTAAGGATTCACAGAATACAGAATTTGTAGCTGACAGTTCTTTTACTTCAGCACTTGAAAAATATCGTACCACTTCCTTCTGGTTTCTATGACTTCAGATTTGAGATCCATTATCATTTGAATTGGTATTTCCTTGCGGGTAATACTCATTTCCCTCTAGTTGCTTTCACGAATTTTTTTGTATTTATTTTTCAAAAATTTTAACTGTGGTGTATCTTTGGCATGGATTTCTTTGTGTTTCTCCTGCTCAGTATTTCCTCAGCTTCTTGGAATTACAGGTTTGTGTCTTTTACCAAATTTAGGACATTTTCAGCCAATACGTCTTCAAACAAGTTTTCAGCCCCCTCTTTTCTGCTTTCCTTCTGGGATTGTGTTGACATAAATGATAACTCTTCTATTATTGTCTCGTAGGTCCCGGAGGCTCTGTTCATTGTTTTCCCAATTGATTTTTTTTCCGTCTCTGTTGTTCAGATTGGATGAATTCTATTGTTCTATACTCAAGTTCACTGGTTTTCTCCTGTCATCTTCATTCTATTCTATTGAGCTGTCTCTTCAGTTTTTTATTTCTGTTATTGTATTTTCCAATTCAGTAATACATTTGGTTTTTTCTTTAGAGAATTTCTGTTTTTTGTTTCAGGAGACTTTATAATTGATTGTTGAAGCATTGTTAAAATGGATACCTTTAAGTATTTTTCAGATAAGTTTGACATCTGATTCATCTCAGTATTGTGTCAGCTAATGGTCTTTTTTCCTTCAAGGTGTGATTTTCTTAGTTGTTAGTATGTTGAATGATTTTTGTTTTTTTTCATCATACTCAGGGAATTTGTCTACTATGGTGGGAAATACTAGATCCTATGTAAGCCTTTCATTTAGCAGGTAGTCACTCTATTTAGGTTTAACTCCTAGGTCTTAATTTATTTTTGTGAGCTGTGATTCCCTGGTGGCTTAATTTTTCAGAAGCTTTGTGATCTTTTGATTACAAAGATGTGATCTTCTTATCTTCTTGGTTTATCTGGTGTGGCTTGGACTCCCACTGGTTTCTGTTGGTACTGCCTAAGAGACTGGAGGAAATTTCCACAGGTCAGGCAACCTGGTTTTTCTCGGTGGTGGTAGGGGAAAGAGGTGGATCCTCCTATTTACAGCTCATGAGAAAAAGAAGATCCCTGAAGCAGGCTGCTTGTGGCTACATCCACCTTGCTGGGTCTACACATCCATCACAGTGTCTTTGGAAAAGAAAGGAGAGTCTTGGGCAGATCTCTGGATCAGAAAGAGACGTTCTGGATCAAAAAGCCTTTCTGGATTAGGCCATGTGCTGCAGCTTGGTCTTTCTTTGCCAGTTCCATCCACTTGCTCCACCAGAAAAAGAGCATCTCAGGCCCAGCAGAAAAAGAAAATTCTTCCTCAGTCACCGTCTTTTTCGTAGGGTCCTCAAGAAATTCTTGTCAGTAGTACAGGCTTGTCTAATGTTGCCGGAGAGACTCTCTTAAGCTTCAGGGGAAGAATAGGCCTACCTGAGACTACCTTCTATTTTTAGATCAAGGTGGGGGGGGTGGACTTCTGCTGTTGGATGTTGGGATGCAAGATGCTTTTCACTGCACTGTATCTCCAGTTGTGTGTGTTCGAGCCAGCTTGCTTTCTTTTTACCACCTTTAGGGTCCTTTTTGGTTGTGTTTTGTGCCATTCCCGGTTGTTTTTAGCAGAAAAGAGCAGAGAAAATATGGTTTATGACATCTCATCTCAACCCAAAGTCTCATAATATATTTTTTAAAGGTCGGTTGAAACTATTAAAGGAAAAGTAAGTTAATGTAGAATATTTCATTTTCCAATATCACATAAATGAGACATCACTTTAATTGGACAATTATGTAAATATAATATTAGTGTAAATACTAAAAATGACTAAAATACTATGAAATTAGTACTAGATACTAAATATTTGAAGTAGTGTGAAATTATATTGCCACTTATCGAGGTGCTTAGAATTATCATTATTAACAAGCATTACTATTTAACACAAAGAATATTGGTAATAAAAATTTAATTAAGCCATCAAAATTATGATCAATTTTTTTTGCATGGATAAATCCTAACATAGAACAGTGGTTCTCAAAATGTGTTCCTCGGAGGTGTCTGGGTGGCTCAGTCCATTAAGCATCTGACTCCTCATTTCTGTTCAGGTCATGACCTTAGGTTCATGAGATGGAGCTCACACTAGGTGTGGAACCTGCCTAAGATTCTCTCCCCCCCGCCCCCGCACCTCTCCCACTCAAATAAATTAAAAAATATTTTAAAAAATTGAGGTATCAGCTGTCCTGGATATCTACCCTGTGTTCCACCAAAACCACTCTCCTTTCTTCTCCTTGCTCTGCTCTTAGAGACTCACTTACAACATCTGCTTCAGTAGGTTCTCTTACCCTCTGACTTCCGGTTGTGTTTCGCCAATAAAAAGCACCAGAAGAAAAGTGCTTTCTCCTTCCTCGATTACTGTGTTTCATTTCTGTTCTTTGCCTGTGACCACACCTTCTGTGAAGGACCCTTTCTGACAGTTAATATGTATTCTTCAGAGATTTCTGGTAACTAAGCTGCCTGCCCCATCCCCTTCACACCTAGAAGCAGAATTCCTTGATTTCTCCTTACACCTTACCCACACCTTTTATAAGCCCATTTGCTGAAGTCTCCCCAAATTATTTCCTTGTACTATGACTTTCTTCCGTAATAAGAGCTTACCCTTGATCCATATACCAACTAAACTTTGGCCTTTTGTGGTTTTTGAGACTTTAAAAGAACTCAAATCCTATCTCCTATAATAATTTCAGCCAGAGAAAGTTTGCATCTCATTTCTCTTCGTGAAGCCAAAGCAAAACAAGAGAAGAGAGAGAGTGAGTGAGAATGGAGAGACGAAGGGAGGGAGAGGGAAGGAAAGAAAAAGAAAGGAAGAAGAACGAACGAAAGAAACGTTATTACATGCTACAATACTTGTGTTTTATCATTATTTGTTTATGTTCAAGTATAATTAATATAGTTTTTTATTAGTTTCAGGAAAAGGGTAAAATACAGGGTAAAAAAATTTGAATTAATATCAAATATCTTAAAATATGCAAAATCTTTTTGTGTTAAAATTCTTACACTGATAAGAAAAATCTGTGTTCTGAGGTGGCTGACAATCCAGCAGGGGAACCCCAGCCCCTGACCCAGGGCCTTTGCAGGCTTTTCCCTAGCCCTACCAGCCACAGCCACAAGAGTGGCACAGGTACGGAAGTAAAAATGTATAAAATAGCACCTTCGTGTTCGGGTCTCAGACCTTGAGAGCTTACTCTCTTCTGGTCCTGCTAGCATGAAATAAATCTCCGATCCTCCAAGGCCTACAAGTGCTGCTTGGTTTTTCGTTTTTTGTTTTTTTTTTTTTTTTGGCTAGGATCCAGTCTGTGTTCCGTAACAATACCATAACCTGTCTTATCTATTGCCAAAAGCCAAGTTACAAGGTTTTGTGCTTAAATACAAAAACAAAATAAAATACAGGCTCTCTGGCCTCTAAAAATTATAATCTAGCCCAACAGACCATGAAAAAAGGGTATAAAATAATTAAAAGTAGTATACATTACAACCCAAATTATTAGTAGGTAAAGGTACGACAGGTGCTAATGTGATGTGATCATGGGACTTGGTCTAGCCTTTGACCACACACTAATATCTGTCCATGATATAAACAAACAACATTTTCACTAGTTTCAGCTCAGTTCTTCCTTTCTTGCTTCAAGTCTCAATTATTTGAATCCCCTGCCCAGAAAATCAACTTTTTGCTGCCACAACCCAGCCTGAGCACTTGGAAATCCATCACCAAGGATACTGAGTCTTATTGTTCTCAAAGCTTCCAGTCTATCCAGCAGAAACAGAGATAGTGACCTCCCCTGCTATCCTTGAGCAGACAGCTCAAGGCATGGCAATGAAAATTGTTCAATAAATTTATTCTAAGTATAAGCATTAGATGAGATAAAGGTTTCTTAAGTCACTGTTAAGAGGACTCTAAGTATGTAAAAAATGACTATTAGTCCCTCCAAATTTATTCTTCCCTTCTTCTATGGTAATAGCATTCTTAATTATTAGCTAAGCACAGCCTTCTGGAATAAATACTACATTTTACGACTTCTTTTTCCAGTGAAGGCTGACCACGTAACTGAATTCTCTTCTTTTATATTTCCACCGACTGGAACCTGGGTGAAGAGATGGGTCAACAGTAATGAAACAAGTAAGGCCAATAATCAATGAATGATAAACAATGAGATAGAAGCGCCTGGTTCAGATAATCATAAAGTAGTAGCAATTAGATCACATTTTGTTTCCTTTAACTAAAAAACAAACAAACAAAAAAGAACCTGTGCATCACACTGAAGTGATGTCCCAAGCTTCTTCCTTGCATTTCTAGGCAAAGGTCCAAATCTTAAAAAAAAAAAAAAAAAAAATCCATGTCATTATAGCAAGATCAGATTCTCTTGCATTTAGGCCTAGGAAAATTGTTAGACAGCAGTGCAGTCAAAAGAGGAGCCATCTAACACGAAATCCCATTATAATAGACTCTGTTAGCTGTATGGCTCTTATGGGTAGTAGTTTCCAACTCTGCATTGACTTTCACTTTTGCTCAGTACAGATTTCTCCCAAATCTTACACAACTGCTGAATTGGAAGGAAACTATTATAAATTCATAAAACAGTGCATGGTGAGGTAGGAGCGCCTTTTTGATGACTGGGTATGTCATGCTTTTTCAACTTATGAAAGAGCTATCTTTGCTTGCTAAATACATATTTTTGTTTAATTGCTCCATCAATCATGCTTATTAGTTCTGGTGAAGGAAAGTATCTGTTCTCTCAACCAACTGAAACTTCTTAAGATCAAGGTGAAGCCTGGGTGCATTTAGGTCAAGCAAGTCTTGGCAATAATGTAACCAGTTTGATGAAATAGACGTGTTGATTTATTTTCTTTCATAGCACAGACAGTTACTAAGAGTTATCTCTAAATGTCTGCTTTCTCCTGGACCTTAAATTATTAAATATATTGCTATGTCCTCACATTGCTTTTTGCAGAAGACACCACATTCTTCCGTTGGACACCAAGATTCTCTACTGCACCATAACCCAAGCCAAACCAGCCATAGTTTGCTGGGGATCTCTGCTGCTACAGCATTTGAGACCCACAGGAAAGTTCTCATGAATAATGTGCAGTTATAAACAGGGGACTGTATCAAGATGTCTTCACTTAATGCTATTTCCAAACACACTCTGAGGAAAGTAATTGGATACCTTCAGTAGCAATTGATCTGTACAGGAAGAAACTGATTAAAAGCTTTGCAAGGCATCGATTGCATGTGCATTAGCTTGCATTGGCTTGCATTTATTTTCTACTGAAAACCCACGTAAATTGCAACAATAACCAGAATCATAATGCTAAAGAGAAATATAAAATATTTTAAAGCCACAAATATGAAAATCCAGGCCATTCTTCCACTGCAGAGTAGGTAAGACGCAAAAGCAGCTTACCAGGAGGCCGCCTATAATTAGGTTAAGTGCTTGTGAGGCAGTGTCAAGTGTTGATGTGCTACCAAAGGAACAGCTTATAAAGTATGAATCTACTCTCCATTTTCTTACCACCAGCAACAAGAAATGTCAGCAGGCTCCAAGCACCTTCCTGGAACAGCCACCATTAATCTCCAATATGATCATGTCACCTTTTAGTTATTTTAGATGAAAAAAAAAAAATGGTGGCCTTTTCCCCACCCCCAATCACAGACTAGGTGTTAAACTTACAGGATAGCAGTTTGGGGGGCTGCATCAGAACTATCAACACAATAGGCTGAAGTTCATTGCTGCTGTTATGAGCGGGGAGCGGGTAGATGGTCCCCACAGCCAAGTTATATATGACAGATATAAGCCTCTTGACTTAAACAACTCTTCTTTAACAAGAAGATTGAAATGTGGTACACATTCCTAACTGGATGACGAATTATTATGATCATAAGCATTTATGTTTGTAAGACAGCATTGTAACGATTTTTGTATGACTTGTTTCATTTTATATCTTTTTAGCTCACTGGCTATGATGTTAGCCATAAGTCCTTTAAAATATTAACTAGATCTGAGTAACTTCTTTCTGAGATTATAAAGCAGAGTCATTTATTTAGATCCTCTGGAGATTCTATGCCGATCATCTATAGGAAGCTTTATTTACATTATTCCTCTTTTATGGCTATGTTCTCCCTATCTTAATTATTCCTGCTTATCTTTGTTGGTTTAATGCATGAAAATTAAATATGTTAATGTGGAAGAGAAAAAATATCACATTTCACGCTGTTATTAGTGTGAGGCGCTAACACTGGGGAAGAGGGATTTACTTAAGGTTATTTAAAGTCAGGATCTTATGCTTCCATTTATGAAAGATTAACTGCTGTGGGAATTGTCATCTCACTGTAAACCACAAGAAAACTTGACAAAATGTGTGAAAGAAATATTTTTAGACAGCAAGCAATAGGCAGCGCAGGATGAAATCAGACAGAAGGGGTCCTGAGACAATTAAGCTCCAGGATCCCTGCCCTATATTAAAGCCTGCTTCAGACCTGATTTAAATACAATTCAATACCAAGCCTCAAATTTCTAAGCTAGTTTGAAAGTAAATTGGACGTGTGCCATATTTTAAGGAATAGAATAAGATGCTGCACTCGCTAATGTAAAATTCACAATTTTCAGCATCTAATCAAAACTGTCAGACAAGGAAAGAGGCAGAAAAATTTGACTCTTATGCAGAAATAAGAAACAGACTCATTTATGATATAAATTATGAAATAAGCAGATTATAGTATTAAATAGTTGTTCTAAATAGTATTACTGTGGGTGAAAATGTAAAAGAACACATGAGTTAATAAAGAAAAAAATTGAAAATACAAAAGGAATTCAAATGGAGGTCAAATGCTAGAGATTAAAATAAAATCGGAAATGAAGAAAAACTGGATGAGTTTAACTGCAGATTAGAAACTGCAGAACAGGGGTGCCTGGGTGGCTCAATGGGTTAAGCCTCTGCCTTTGGCCCAGGTCATGATCTCAGGGTCCTGGTATTGAGCCCCACATCGGGCTCTCTGCTCAGTGGGGAGCCTGCTTCTCCCCCTCTCTCTCTCTCTGCTTGTCTCTCTGACTACTTGTGATCTCTCTCTCTGTCAAATAAATAATATCTTTAAAAAAATTAAAACAAAACCGCATAACAGATCTGTGAACTTGAATATGTAGGAATAAAAACTATCCAAATTTATCAAAGAGAGAAAAAGAAAAAACACACACCAAAAAAACTAGAACCTCAGTGACCTGTGGGTCAATGTCTACCAATTTTATATATGTGTAATCTTTCCAAAATTAAGATACTTTTTTTTAAAGCTTTTATTTATTTATTTGACTTGGGGCGCCTGGGTGGCTCAGTGGGTTAAAGCCTCTGCCTTCAGCTCAGGTCATGATCCCAGCGTCCTGGGATTCAGCCCCACATCGGGCTCTCTGCTCCGCGGAGAGCCTGCTTCCTCCTCTTTCTTCCTGCCTGCCTCTCTGCCTCCTTGTGATCTATCTGTCAAATGAATAAATGAAATCTTAAAACAAAACAAAACAAAAAAGCAAAAGAAGAAAATGTATCACAGTAGTGCTACAATATATAAAAACGGTCAGGGGCGCCTGGGAGGCTTAGTGGGTAAAGCCTCTGCCTTCGGCTCAGGTCATGATCTCAGGGTCGTGATCTCAGGGTCATGATCTCAGGGTCGTGGAATTGAGCCCCATATCAGGCTCTCTGCTTGGCAGGGAGACTGCTTCCCCCTCTTTCTCTGCCTGCCTTTTTGCCTACTTGTGATCTCTCTCTCTGTCAAATTAATAAATAAAATCTTTTAATAAGAAAAAAGAAATGTCAAAGGAAGTTCTTTGAGTAAAAGGTAAATGGCATCAAATTGAAATGTGGATTTAAACCATGGAATAAAGAGCACTAGAGATTGTAAATGTGGATAAATATAAAATACCCATTTTCTCATTTAAATATCTTCTTAAAAACTGACTATATAACACAAAGATAATAGCAATGTATATTGTTTTTAATGCATTTATATGAAAAATTCATAAGACTATTACATAAAGGGAAAGATTGAATAAATGGAAGTATATGAAATAAAGTTCTGAGCAGGCTTGTGAAGTGGTGTAGTATTTGATGTTAGACTGGTAAGTTAAAGAAACACATTCTAAATTATAGAATAACCATTAAAAATATAAAACATTTATCAATGGACACATAGGTTGCCTCTATGTTTTGGCTATTATAAATAATGCAGTAAATATAAGGATGCAAGTATCTTTTCAAATTCATTTTTTGTTGATCTATTTGTTTTCTTTTTTTTTTTAAGATTTTTATTTATTTATTTGACAGATCACAAGCAGGCAGAGAGAGAGGAGGAAGCTGGCTCCCCACTGAGCAGAGAGCCCCATGCGAGGCTCAATCCCAGGACCCTGGGAGCATGACCTGAGCCGAAAGCAGAAGCTTTAACCCACTGAGCACCCAAGTGCCCCCATAATCTATTTGTTTTCTTCAGGAAAATACTATGAAGTACAATTCCCAAACCATAGGGTAGTTGTACTTTTAATTATTTGAGGAACCTCCATACTGTTTTCCAACATGGCAGCACTAATTTACATTCCCACCAACAAGATATACAGTGGAATATTACTTGGTCATAAACAATGGGTAGACCTAGGGGGTATTATGCTGAGTAAAATAAACAGACATAGACAAACAACATATGATTTCACTTATATGTTGAAGCTAAAAAAAACAAAGCAAACAAACAAAGCAAAACAAAACAAAACAGAAAGAGACTCCTAAATACAGAGAACAAACTGGTGGTGGCCAGAAGGGAGAGGGATGGATAGATGAGCAAAATAGGTGACGGGGATCAAGTGATACAAACTTCTAGTTATAAAATAAATTAAGTCACATGTATGTAAGGTGTAGAATAGGGAATTAGTTAACAATATTGTAGTAATTCTGTATGGTGACAGAGGGTAACCACATTTATCATGGTGAGCATTTTATAATGGATATTAATGTTGAATCACTACATGACACACCTGGAATTAATATAATATTGTATTTAACTATATTACAGTTAAAATATTTATATATCTCTCACACAAATATAAACACATAAATGCATATTATATATGTATGTATATTCTCATATCTGTGTGTGTGTGTATATGTGTGCGTGTATATATATATATATATCTCACAAAGAGAAGGCTAATAAGCTAATATAGGGGAGATAATGGCATCTTAAAAAGTAGTAAAATAGGGGCACCTGGGTGGCTCAGTCAGTTGAACATCTGATTCTTGGTTTCAGCTCAGGTCATGGTCTTGGGGGTCCTGTGATCCAGCCTGTGTCTCAACAGCCTGTGTCTCAAGGTCCATGCTCAGCAGGGAGTCTGTTTCCCTCTCTCTCTCTGCTCCCTGCCCCCGCCACTCGCACACTCTCTTGCTCTAAAATAAATATATAAATCTTTAAAAAAGTAGAAAAATAATATTTAAAGAGGAAGAAAACTTAAAAAAACAAAAAAAGAACAGATAAGACAAATAGAAAATAAATAGTAAGATAGCAAAATGATAAATTTCAGTTCAACTGTATCAATAATTATGTAAATTATAAATAATCTCCACACCCTAATTAAATGACAAAGATGTCAAATAGGGTTTATTAAATGGGGTACTGGATGTGGTGGATAAGCAATGAATCTTGGAACACTAAAAAAAATTTAAATGAAAAAAAAAAAGAAGAAAAACACCAAACCTTCTTTAAATGGGAAGACACAAATTGATCAAAGACAAAGATGAGATAAAATATACCAAACCAACCCTGACCCAAAGAACATTGGATTGCCTGTATTTAAATAAAAAATAAGTTTAAGAGAGATGTTATCAGAGATAAAGTTGTATGTTTTCTAATAATAAGTCAAATTGTCAAAAAGAAGTATCAATCCTAAATGTGTATGCATACAATAGCAGAATTTCAAAATATGTAAAACAAAAGTAATGAAACCAAAAGGAAAAATAAGCAATCCACAAGTATACTCAGATTCTTACTCTTTTCTTTCAGCAATTGATAGAACAAGTAGAGAGAATCAGAAATCATGTAGAAGGTGTGAACAACCAACCTGACTTTATTGATATATATATATATTTTTTTTTAAGGTTGTATTTGTTTATTTGACAGACAGAGATCACAAGTAGGCAGGCAGGCAGAGAGAGAGGAAGGGAAGCAGGCTTCCTGCTGAGCAGAGAGCCCGACTCTGGGCTCGATCCCAGGAACCTGAGATCATGACCTGAGCTGAAGGCAAAGGCTTTAACCCACTGAGCCACCCAAGCGCCCCACTTTATTGACATTTTAGAACTCTGCCAACAATAGCACTACCTCGGTCAGATAATAAAATTTCCTTGCCAGGAATAAATTCAAATACAAAAGTAATCACAGTAAATAAAATAGATACACCTATTAGAATAGTTTTCCATACAGTATGGGAAGGGGGAGAAAGGCTGACTTTGCAGTGGAGAGTGTGACAAGCACTACCTCGGTCAGATAATAGTCAAGGTCAACAGTCATTAATCATGCTGATAGTATATAGCCCTGATATGATGTGACAAAAAGGTACTTCATCTCTGTGATTTTCCTCCAAAAATTCTATAACCACATTCTAATCATGGGGAAAATATCAGACAAATTCCAAAAGAGTAGCATACTGCAGAATCTCTGATTAGAACTCTAAAATGTTCAAGGTCATTCAAAACAAGGAAATCCTGAAAAACTGTCATAGTCAAGAGGAGCCTAAGGAAACGTGTGCTACCCTATATGGGATTTTGGAACAGAAACAGAACATTAGGTAAAAATTAAGAAAATCTGAATAAACTATGGATTTAATTTAGTTAATATTTATCTATTAATATTAGTTCATTTTAATTGAAACAAATATACCATATTAAACTAATATGTTAATAATCAGGGAAACTGGGGCACCTGGGTGGCTCATCTCGTTAAGCGACTGCCTTTGGCTCAGGTCATGATCACAGGATCCTGACTGAGATCAAGCCCTACATCCAGCTCCCTGCTCAGTGAAAAGCCTGCTTCTACCTCTCCTACTCCCCCTGCTTGTGTTCCCTCTCTCACTTCTATACCTCTCTCTGTCAAATAAGTAAATTAAAAATCTTTTAAAAATAAATAAAAATTTTAAAAGGACATGTTGCATGGAACACTGGGTGTGGTGCATAAACAATGAATCTTGGAACACTGAAAAAAATTAAATTCAAAAACACAATGAGAATTTAAAGTAATAAATAAATATATAACAAAAAAATTTTAAAAAGAATGAATGGATAGGTGTGCTGATGAAAATCAAAAAGATATAAATTCTCCTGAAATTAATTCCAAACAATGTTCTTTTTAATATTGTTGCTATTGTTGCAACACACAAGCTTGAGGATCCTGAAATTCACATGGAAGAGGAATTATCCAAACATAGCAAAGATAATTATGAATAATAAACAATAAATAAATAAACGGGATTATTACATTTCCAGATATAAAAAAATAGCAGTTTCCTCCCTTCCAGTCTTCCTTTCTTTCTTCCCTCCTTTTTTCTGTTCCTCCTTCCTTCCCTACCGTCTTCTTTCCTCTTTCCTTCTTTCCTTTTAGCTTCCCTCAGTTCCTCCTGCTCTCCCCATTTCTCCCTCCCTCCTTCCCTCCTTCTACTTATTTATGTCACACAATCCCATAATGGAAAAGAGCAACTTCAGCCAAGGTATCGGAATACAATGTTCTGACTAGTGACTTCTCACATATCCCACAGACTTACATTGTAATATCAGGAACTCATTCTCTTCAGAAGTAGTCAATATTCTTTGGCTGAGCCATCAAATATATCCAAATGAAGGAGTGCCTTTGAACTCATGCTTTTGAATTACAAGATGGGTCCCAAGTTGGACTCTAGTAGAATTAGTGATTTCATGAAATAGTATAAATCAGAGGATTACTATAGATTAATAATTTAGATATAGTTTTATTAAATCATAGGCTACCTCACTTTATTAGAGCAATACTGGTCTTACTCTTTTTTAAAAACAAATATTTATTTATTTCAGAGAGAGAGAGAGCACAAGCAGGAGGGGCAAGGAGAGAGGGAGAGAATTTCAAGCAGACACTGTGCTGACCGTGGAGCCCTACCCTGGTTTCAGTCTCACAACCCTGAGATCACGGCCTGAGCTGAAACAAAAAGTCAGCAGCTTGACTGACTGTGCCAATCAGATGCCCCATTTGTTTTCCTCTTAATTCTGATTATGGCTCTCTTTTGTTTAGTCTATAGTATAAATGATAGATATGCCAGTGGCAGTGAGCAAGCAGACACGTAAATAATTCAGAAAACAGAGCCACCTATCCAACCCCCAGTAAGCTCCTGACTGTGGCAATTAATACTGATTTTTGTATGCCAATAAACATTTTGACTGTGTGTTATGCATTGTTATGATGGCCATTGGGGGGAACCTTTTATAAACAAAATTAGTTACATGCATATTTTAAGAAAAAAGTGTTTTAAATAAATCCATACTGAACACTTTAGTCCTGAAAGTAATGAAGCCTTCATAAAAGTCACTTTATGTATTCTACTCTATCGCCCTCGCCCCGCAAGGACGACAAGAACCCTGGTTCGGATGCATCTTCTCTCTCTTTATTTCCACAAGTCTACACACTTATATACGCTTACATGACCAATCAGTGAGCAGAATACAGGAGGGAGCGAATCAGGCTGTGCACCTAAACGAACAACTTCGCTAGCAACCAATGCTATTTACTTCCTCTTGGGCGTTCCACTTAGTCTCACGAGGCAATCCTAAACTGGCAACTAGCCAGGCGCCATCTTTTAATGGCCGAGGCCGCCCTGGCCAGGGGCCTGCCTCCGACACTACTCCTGCCCTCAATGGTGATGAACAGCTAATAATAGTGGTTATTAATTACTGAATGCTTACTATAAGCCAAGCATTCTCTTTAGTATTTTATTTGTATTACCTCCTTACAAAAAAGTCCATCAGATGGGTATTGTCATTGTCCCCATTTTATAGATGACTTAGGATAGTATATGGTAGAGATAAGAATCAAGTATATGTAATCAGACTCTATTATACTTTAGTACTTATGACACATGGGAAGTGTCAATCTATTTGTTTTTTTAAAACAGAAAAAGAAAGTCTATTTGTATAGATACTTATTTGTATCCCATCTTGTTCTAGAATGAAGTGAGGATGACATTCAAAAGCACTCTTGTGGTCGATTGTATTTATGGTCCCAATTCTTTGCTCTTCCCTCTATCCATGCCCTTTGCTTTGTGAAATTATAGTTTATCTCACTATAGAGTGAGATAAGTTCCTTTCTCCACCCTTGGATCTGAATTTGGCCATGTGACTTGCTTTGACCATTAGAATGTGGCAAATGTTCTCCACACTAGGTCTGAGCTTAAGCTGCAGGAGATTTGCATGTTTTCACTTGCTGTCTTCTTTGTGAAAATATGTCTAGATAGTTAGGTGCTGGATGATGGCAGATCTGTCCCTTAGAACTGAGCTTTCCCAAGTGCTCCAGCTGAGGCCAGTCTACATCAGTCTAGATTAGTAACTTTCAGCCAACTTCCAGACATGTGAGCAAGTAGACACGTAAATAATTCAGAAAACAGAGCCACCTATCCAACCCCCAGTAAGCTCCTGACTGTGGCAATGAATACTGATTTTTGTATGCCAATAAACATTTTGACTGTGTGTTATGCATTGTTATGATGGCCATTAATAACCGACAGAGTATAGAATAAGTTTCATTAAGCAAGACTTTGAGAGCTTACTCTATTCCAGACACTTCTAGATGCCAGGGCTATCGTAGTAATCAAGAGAGATGGGGTCCCTGCTCTTTGTAGAGATTACTTTCTATGGAAAGACATAGACAAAAAATGTGTATTTGTACAGGATACTTTCAGATAGTGAAAACTGCATGAAGAAAATCAGGCTGGATGGTATAATCGACACTGACAGGGAAATTGAAGATGTGAGGCATGAAGTGTGTGGAATCACTTTTGACTTGGGAAGATCACATTTGGGTTGGCACTTGAGGAAGTACCAGGAGACAGCCATGCTAGGATCTGAAGAACTAAGGAAGACTCTAGGCTCGTATTTGGGCTAGATTGTTCCCTGCAAAAAAGATATGTTCAATCACAGTAGTGATTGATATGTTCATTCACAGTAGTGAATGTCAAATAGGGTTTTATTAGAAATAGGGTCTTTGTAGATACAACTAAGTTGAGGACATGATGGATTAGAAATGGCTTATAAGAGGAGGTGCTTTTATAAGAAGAAAGAAATTTGAACACCACACAGAGACACAGACACACACACACAGCAAGAATGCCACATGAAGACAGACTTGGAGACACATTTAGAGTATTTCTTATTCTAACAATCTGAAGGAAACTATTCTTCCCTCTGTCTGTCCCTGTCTTTCTCTGTCTTTCCCCCTCTTTTGTTCCCTCTCTCCTTCTCTTCCCCCTTTCTTCAGTTGTTGATTTTTGTTTCCACTCAGAAGGGATAGTATAGCATTATTTATTATTTGTGTATAAAGTTATTTATTAAGAAAAGCTCCAGTATCCTTACCTGTTCAATTGGAGTAGTAAATATGCCTAACCCCTGGTTTGTAATGAAAATTTAATGTGATTGTGTGCCCATGCCTGGTATGTCATGAACACTCAAAAACCTTTGCTACCTATCACTCTAGTTGTGTATTTATCATTGAGCTTACCATACATTCTTTGGGTCAAACCCAGTGTTAAGGTATTTTTACAGATATGGTCTTACATAATCTCACAGACTCATATAAGGCAGGTGTGACTGTTCTCAAGTTGAGAGAACTAGAATCTAGAATGTTCAACACGTTTACAAGCTTCACTGGGCTCAAAAGCCCAGGCTTTTAGACACCACATAAGCTTCATACATTTATAGGGTTATTCCATCTTCTTCTTCTTTTTTTTTTTTAAGATTTTATTTATTCATTTGACAGAGAGGGATCGCAAGTAGGCAGAGAGGCAGGCAGAGTGAGAGGGAGGAAGCAGGCTCACCACTGAACAGTGAGCCCGACGTGGGACTCAATTCCAGGACCCTGGCAGAGGTCGATTGCAGCGCAGAAGGCAGAGGCTTTAACCCACTGAGCCATCCAGGAGCCCCCCATCTTCTTTTTTAAAAGGGGAAGATGTTCTTTAATTCTGACACAAACATATGGGAAAGATGTTCTTTAATACTGACACATATTTGTTTAGCTTTGTTTATATAAAGGAATTTTGAACTTAAATGTCGGAAAGAAACAAAATTGCATTATCCTACAGCTCATTACTAGTGATACCACAAGGTTAAATCGCTAGGGAAAATGATAGAAAGCAAACTGATTGTTAGAAGAATGTTAAAGGAAAGAAATCAGTCAAAATGCAGTCATTGTGTTTTTAATTCATGGGAACAGCAATCTCCTTGCCAACCCAGCCTGGAGATACAGATCATTTTCCAAATATGTATAATATGGAAGACTTCCAAAAACCTGTAGGGCTGATCATTAAAAGCTACAATTAGCCAGTGGTCATCATTTCAGCCTTCTGTCGCCATCCTCTTCCTTCAGGTCCCATGAGGCTGATGCTTATGATAATATCCCTTAATGCAGGTTAATGGCCTAAGAGGTCAGGAAAACAATTTGCATCAATTGGTAGATGGCGTGGCTCTCATATATATTTTTGGGGGGTGTCCATAATCAGAAATATATCCGCATAGTTCAATCTTCAGACAATATCTGCTTTCTTTCAACAATGGTATTGAAGCAAAGAATGCAATAAATTCCCTGACAAGCATCTGACATTCAAGCTATCTGTACTTATTAAGTCCAGATCTTTTGTGCATCACTTGATTTGGGGTGAACTGTTTTTATCCGACTGCAGAGTCTATCTCCAGACAAGAGGCTGTCAGCACTGGCCATGGTTGGTACAAGTCCATGAGGAGTTTTCACCTGTCCTCAACTTGGGATTTCTCCATGTCCCTGCTCAGTGCACCCGGCCGACAGCTTCTATGCAGGCAGCCATCTCCCTGGTTTGAAGGGCTCTGCAAGTCTCCATAGCCCTCACAGCTCTAACAATTAGCCATTCATTTCCAGACCTGTAACCTTTTTTCTTTTTTAAAGATTTTATTTAGTTATTTGACAGACAGAGATCACAAGTAGGCAAAGAGGCAGGCAGAGAGAGAGAGGAGGAAGCAGGCTCCCCACTGAGCAGAGAGCCCGATGTGGGGTTAGATCCCAGAACCCTGGGATCATGACCAGATCCAAAAGCAGAGGTTTTAAACCACTGAGCCACCCAGGCGCCCCCCGCTAACCCTTTTATTCTTCAACTTCCAAGTACAAGTCAGAAATACTACTTCAGATTTCTGTGGTTTCCCCAAAACAGTATAATATAGAGCAATTGACTGCAATTTTCTCCATACTCTTATGCAATACAGACTTTCTTTTGAGATAGAGGAATCAGAGAAAAGTCCCTCTGACTTACGGAATGAATTCATTGTTGCTGAAGGGGGATGGGTAACACACCACACTGTCTGCTGGAAGTTACTGTGAGACCCCAAAATCTCTTCTCTTTGTGCTACCAAATATGGATCCCTAAAATGACAAGCGGAAGTCAAGAAAATAATTACATGCAATGCAATTGGCATTCTAATTTAGAAAATTAGCAATATATATAAAATTAGCTGTATCTATAGGTGTATAGCTTCATACAGGATTTTTTTTTTTTCCTGTTAAAGGTACTTTGTTATTCTTAGATTATGTCATGTGTATTCCTTCAGTGTTAAAATATAATTTAAAAATATATAATATGGGTTTAAGGGGTGCCTGGGTGGCTCAGTGGGTTAAAGCCTCTGCCTTCCGGCTCGGATCATGATCCCAGGGTCCTGGGGTTGAGCCTCACATCAGGCTCTCTGCTTAGCAGGGAGCCTGTTTCCTCCTCTCTCTCTCTCTGCCTGCCTCTCTGCCTACTTGTGATCTCTGTCTGTCAAAGAAAAAATAAAAATCTTTAAATATATATGTATATATATAATATGGGTTTAAAATATCTATTTGGAATTTTTTAATGACCACTATGTTGATGTCTTCACATCAAACTCTCTTCATAAACACTTCCACTTGGATATGTCATAGGATCTCAAACTCAATATATAAACAACTTTACTCATCATCGTCCATCATTATATCTACTTTTCTTACAATATTATTCTTTGAGGGATAACATTGTTAATAAGATCGTCATCCATGTCAAAACCTTTTGATTTATCCTAAATACTTCTATCTACTCTCCTACCTGAATCTAATAAATACTTCCTCCCAAATCTACTTAAAACAAAATAAAACTCTCAGTTCTGATCACACCGTTCCATTTTTACTTCATTTGTTTATGTGTTTATTTTTTCTCCCCTGCATTATTTTTCAAATCATCCTTCCCAGTGTTGTTGAAGAAATACATATTTTAAAAAAAGAATCATGCTTCCCAAAATAAAATATGATGGCGATAATTCGCATTTTCAACACATTTAGAATAATGTAATCATTCTATTCTATTCTATTCATAATCTGTTCCACCAGATTAATGCCAGACAATGTAGCAGAGCGTATTCAAGACATGAACTTCATCTATATAGAAACTGAAGTTACCTGCAGTGTGCAAAGGCTTCTATCTTTGCACATGAGATTTCCTCTGCCTGGAATGTGTTCTTCCTCCAACCAACCCCACCCACCTAAGTCATAAACAACAGCCTAGATCCAGCTCAAGCATCACTTTTTGGGGAGCTACTTTGGCTGACACCCACACAAAAGATTACCATAAACTGTGGTAAATGATTTGAGAAGGGGAAGTTCAGGAGATAATGGAAGCATAGAGAAGTAGAATTTAACCCACACTTGTTCATCAATCAGGGTTTAGTGAATGTGATATCTGAGATCTGCAGGATGATAGAAGTGGGGTAAGCACAGGTGTTGGGGCAGAAAGCTCCACTGAAGGAAGGCGCAAGAGCAGAGCTTTGCTGCTAGAAATAACAATGCATACACCTGGGCCTTTGACCATCATCTGAAAAGGGAGCATGGAGAATTGATTCAAGTTGGTAATGCTGAAGAGTGACAGAGCAGGTGTGGAGACTGTTTCTGTAACTCAGATAAACAAGTTCATGTCATTCAAGCTCAGATAGTGGGAATAGTGATGGAAAGAAATAACTTTGAGAGACTTTGGTGTAAGTCCCCCCCCCCCCAAGAAAGAGATAAATAAGGAAGAAATAAGAAAGAGGGAAGGAAGAAATAAAGAAGGGAGGAAAGAAAAAAAAGAAGAAAAAAGGGAAGAAATCTTAGTAAAAGAGAACATTTGCTCTATTCTTCTTTCCTTTCTCCTTTGCTTAGATAAAATAAAAAGTGTCTACTTTTCTAGAGACCACCAAATCTCCAGCATTTGCCATTGACCTTTTCCTTGGTCAACATATACTAGGATTTCTTTGCTCATTTGTGGACAAAAGCCATTCAAAGCCAACCCCAAAGCAAAGATACAAAGTTATGAAACAATATTTTGGCTATTAATGTCTTTTATTTTGTTTTAAATTTTTATTTATTTATTTGAGAGAAAGAGTGAGAGAGAGAGAGAGTACAAACAGGGGCAGGGGCATAGGGAGAGAGAGAAACAGAGTTCCCACGGAGCAAGGCCCAACATAGGACTTGATGCTGGGCTCAACCCACGGGCTTGATCCCAGGACCTGAGATCATGACCCGAGCCAGAGTCAGATGCTTAAACAAACAAACAGAGTCAGATGCTTAAACAAACAAACAGAGTCAGATGCTTAAACAA
>NC_081559.1:62184964-62232684 GCF_022355385.1 Mustela nigripes | reverse complement strand
CTAGCCACCCAGGTGCCCCTCGTTATTAATGTTTTTGCATTTCATTGTAAAGGATAAAGCTTTTTATCATTAGATGCCTCTCCACGTCTCCTTTTCTTGCCATTATTTTTTTTTTCTCCTCTCCTTCAAGAGCGTAGACCAACAAAAGTAGGAAAATAGAGAGGAGAAATTAGGGGCAATGTTCAAGTTTGATATCTGTTTAGAACTCTATTAGGGATTATTTAAAGCCTTGCCACACTCAGGAGTAATCTACTTTTAAGATTAAAGGGCCTTCCTGAAGAGCTATATGTACATCTCTTCTAAAGAACACGTGTGCCTCATGGATACGATCACCTACCTACCTTCTTCACCCAATGCCATTTAAACAGTGCTTTTATTCTATAACTGTTTCCCTTTTTCTCCCCTGGATTTCCTGTCTAGCCAGTGATTCTACCTGTTACCTCTAACCACTATATCTTGAATTTCCTCCAACCAATTTTATTATAATGGAAGAAGTAAAAATATCTTGTTCATAAATTTAAAAAATTTTATTTGAGATTTACTAAAAATAAATTATGCATTATGAAATGTTAATTATATTTAAATTTTCAAAAAATTTAAATATCCTAACTTCTATACCTATACTGTCTCTCTTTTGTTTCAAATTTTTATATATTTCTAAGAGCTTTTTGTTTTGCTTTGTTGTAAATCAAAAGACTGTAATACAAGGCTATATATTTGAGGAAGGCTTTTCTGTATCAGGTGTAGTCCCCTTAAAAATAAGTTAAGTGAATATTTGTGACAAAATCACAAGTCGAGAAAGAGAACTTTGCATAAAACAATTGTGAACTATTAAATATATATCTCAGCATTAAAAAATATGTATTTCAGAAAAAGGAAATAAACCTAAATTAAACCTGTCATGTTTACTAGCTGAAATTACTTCTTTGCATATCACTCTTACAAATACTCAGAAGTGGTTCCCTTCTGATCATCTAGAGATAGGTCTTAAAACTGAACATCAACAATACATACTTTTTCTTTTGCTTCTCATGTAAAGAAAATTATAACAAGATCCATATGAGGAAAACTAATAAAGCACATGAACAGATAAATAAAAATCACACAAAACAGATGAATAAAATCAAAGAACTAAATCAATGAAGAGATACACTCTGTTCAGGATAGGAAGGCTCAAGGTTTTCAAAGTGTCAGTTCTTCCAACTTGATCCATAGATTCATTGCAATCCGTCAAAATTGTATCTAATTATTCTATGGATATTTACAAACTGATTCTAAAGTTTATGTGGAAAGGCCAAAGGCCTAGACTATCCAACACAATATTTTTTTCAAAAGATTTTTAAAAATTTATTTATTTGAGAGAAAGAGAGTGAGAGAGAACATGAGAGGGGAGTGGGTCAGAGGGAGAAGCAGACTCCCCGTGGAGCTGGGAGTCCGATGCGGGACTCAATCCCTGGACTCTGGGATCATGGCCTGAGATGAAGGCAGTCGCTGAACGAACTGAGCCACCCAGGCACCGTATCCAACACAATACTGAAGGAGAACAAAGTTGGAGGACTGACATTACCTAACTTCAAAATTTACTATACAGCTATAGTCATCAAGATAGTGTGGTAGACACTATAGATAATAGTGTGGTAGACACAAATAGATAATAGTAGACATACCTTTTATGCATTTTTCCAGACTCATAGAATGTACAACACCAAGAGTGAACTCTAAGGTAAGCTATGGATGTCTGGTGATGGTAATGTAACAATGTAGGTTCACTCCTGGGTTTAAAAAAAAAAAAAAAGATACCATTTCTGGTGAGTGATGCTGATAATGGGGGAGGTTATACATGTGTGGGGGCTGGCGATATATGAGAAATCTGTATTTCCCTCTCCATCTTGTTGTAAATCTAAAAAGAAGGAAGGAAGGAAGGAATGGGGGAGAGATGGAGGGAGAAAGAGAAAGAGAGAGAGAAAGAAAGAAAAAGAAAGAAAGAAAGAAAGAAAAAAGAAAGAAAATAATAATGTGTTTTCAGATGACTTTCAAACATATTTGACATTATGAACACCAGGTGGCAGTAGATGTAGCATTTATCAAAAATGAATGTGGGAGGAGGAAGCAATTTTGAACTTTATGTATGCAAATTAATATTCACTGTATGCAGTGTGCAGGGTACCTCTGAAGGAAAGTCGTAATCCAGTACTATAAAGATAACGTCATATTTGAGCCTATGGCTCCTATTCAGTTAAATCTCATTTTATTCCTTCTCTTAATTTGTATCAAAATACATTAATTAGCTATTTTGGCAACACCTTCCAGAAGTGGGAGTCATAGAAAAAACATGAATATATGTTGTTCATAAATAATATTTTTTTCTGGAGGTTATACGTTTCAGCAAAAGAATTTTCAATTTTACACATACTCATATAAAAGAAATCTAAAAGGCTAGAGAAGAAAGAACCTTAAAAGTTATTTAGTACAAACTTTCTCATTTGTGCAGGAGAAAACTATAACACACAGAGATTAGGAGACATGTCCATGGAAAGACACAGTAGCAATTGGTAAATTAGGAAATGGCTTCTATCCTCTTTCTATTATACTATGAAGAAGTTTAACTTCTCTACATGCTTGCTTTCAGTCAACAGGTTTAATTGCAAATAAATGAACTACTGAGAGGTTTATTTATCTTCTGTTTTTATTTGACAGACAGAGATCACAAGTGGGCAGAGAGGCAGGCGGGGGGGGGGGGGGGGGGGGGGGGGGGGGCGGTGGAGGAGCAGGTTCCCTGCTGAGCAGACAGCCTGATGCAGGGCTTGATCTCAGGACCCTAAGATCATGACTTGAGCTGAAGGCAGAGGCTTAACCCACTGAGCCACCCAGGAGCCCCTACTTACCTTATGTTTATATTGTTCATCTACATTTACCAAATTTAATTTTTAATTCATAATTGTAATGTAGCCTGGCCAGTATTTTCCAAATGTGTATGTTGAGAGACATAGACTAGCCACTTGCTACGGAGGTAATATAGCTCATTGCTTAAGCAGATGGGCTCTAGAGCCTGGTAACTTAGGCTGACACCTTAGATCTGCCACATATTAGCTCTGTGGCCTTAGGCAAGTTGTTTAATCTCTTACATGTTAGTTTTTTCACCTGCAAAAAAGGGGATGGTAATAACACCTACCTCAAAATACTGTTGTATGGATTATTTGGGTTAAACACACAAGGTTTTAAAAAATAATCTCTGGCACATATTAAAACTTCAGTAAGTGTTATCATTAATTTCACTGGAAAGGACCAAAATAATTTCAAGAGTTAAAACTATTTTTCTGAAATTTTTGTAAAAATACACTGACCATTTAAAAAGATACATCTCATTTACCACTCAACCTATCTTTACTACAGTTCAAATAATGTTTCTAAGAACACCAATATTTTCTTGGAATAGTTAACATATTTAGATGTTGCTACAAAAGACCTCAAATTTATAATTTATCGTACCTTATTCATCACTCTAAATTAAATTCTAAGAAACCTGATTTCTTTTTTTTTTCTTTTTCTTTTTAATTTTTGGTGAATGGAGGTGTCTTCCCTCAAAGCTACAAAAAGTCTTTATTGAAGTGCCAAAAACACAAGGTTAAAAAAAAAATTAAATGTCAAAAAGCCCCCACAAGAAAATCTGGGATTTCAATGATAAACCTTAACTATAAGTGGCAAATAAGGCCTTACAAATACAGGCCAGATCCTTTGAACACCGAAATCTTGTAGACCTCCCCAAGTCTTCCCACTCTTTTAGCTCTCTAAACTTTTAATCCCCAAATTGAGAATATTTATTCCATTGTTTTGTTAAAACAAAACAAAATTCAACCGAGTACATTTAAAGATCAAATTGGCCTTACGCAACAATTCATGAATCATACAGCATCTCATCTAGCAAACAGAAAGGAGCTAAACAAAATGGGAGACCTCTATAGGCTGAAGGGGGCAGGACAAAGAAAGAGATTTCATATTTCTTTGGGTCTATCAGATGGATTACTCACTAGTGCAGACCAGGAAATTCCAGATCGACTAGTTTAAGATTATATTTCTGGGAGAGGTTGAAACTGCAATTAAGTTAGGTATTAAGTCTTGGTTTGCTGACCTGGGACTTTTGTTTGTTTGTTTGTTTGTTTTGGACAGTTTCTTCTTTCTCAAATGTTCCATCCCTGTCTTTTCTTTATCATCTACTACTGACAAAACTCAATTATTACCACAACCTAAACTATACAGTCAAATTAGTCAACATTCTACTTTTGACAGCAGTCAAAATAACAACAAAAAAGATGCCCATATTTCCAAACTACATTTCATGTCACATAATGGAAGTTTCAGTTCAGTAAATATAGTGAAATCAATACATTTAAATAGCTACTCTCCCATTTAAAATAGCAGCTTGGGAAGTTATGTCTTGATTTCACTAGCACTATTGGTAAAAAATTTTTTTTAAAAGATTTTATTTATTTGACAGAGAGAGAGAGAGAGATTACAAGTAGGCAGAGAGGCAGGCAGAGAGAGAGGAGGAAGCAGGCTCCTTGCTGAGCAGAGAGCCTGATGCGGGGCTCCATCCCAGGAATCTGAGATCATGACCTGGGCTGAAGACTAAAAGACTAAACCCACTGAGCCACTCAGGCACCCCTGGTGAAATATTTTTAATTTCTCTCTTGGAACTACCTTCAGAATCTGTTTCATATAACTTTAATAGAAGAAAATTTCTGATTCTTTTTTTTTAAGATTTTATTTATTCATTTGACAGAGAGAGAAATCATAAGTAGGCACAGAGGCAGGCAGAGAGAAGGAAGCAGGCCCAATGCGGGGCTCAATCCCAGGACCCTGAGACCATGACCTGAGACCATGACCTGAGCTGAAGGCAGAAGCCCAACCCTCAGGCACTCAGGTGCCCTGAAAATTTCTGATTCTTGAGGGTGAACTTAACAAATGTAATATATTAGGTAAATGCATTAAAATGCTTATCCAAAGCTAAAGATGATCACAGTTCCCTATGAATTATTATAACTGCAAGGCAATTATTGCATTAATATTTTACTGTTTCATATAATAGTGACATATTTATTTATATAGGCAAATTAAAGTCTGGAATGAGAGTAGTCAATCTGTCAAAAAAGGTTGCACATGAAGTCTGTAATTACAGACTTTTTTCTATTTTGCATATACACATGTATTCTTTGTTCTTCTGAGAATTGCATTTATATACAGTGAATTTTCATTTCTTTTTTTTTTAAGATTTTATTTATTTATTTGAGACAGAAATCACAAGTAGACAGAGAGGCAGGCAGAGAGAGAGGGGAAGCAGGCTCCCCCGTGAGCAGAGAGCCCGATGCGGGGCTCGATCCCACCACCCTGGGATCATGACCTGAGCTGAAGGCAGAGGCTTTAACCCACTGAGCCACCCAGGCGCCCCTGAATTTTCATTTCTGATACCATATTTCTCATATGTAGAAGTTCCATTCTGTTGTTTTTATATCTTCTATTTCTCTCCTCATAATATTCAGATTTTTCTCTATGATCTTGAGCATACGGAGCACACTTATAATATGGAACCTAACGTCCTCAACTGTTAATTCTCTCATCTTTGCCATTTCTGGATCTGTTCCTGTTGACTGAGTTTTCTGCTGACTATTCTTTGCATGCCTGTTAAGTTTTTAAATTGGATACTAGCAGTGTTAATTTTACATCATTAAGTCCTTTAGAAAGTGATGAACTTTATCCTGGCTAGAATTTAAGCAAGTTGGAATCAGTTGGGTCCTTTTAAGTCTGCTTTAAATCCAAAACAACTTTAATCTAAAACAAATACAGCCCCATTACTAAGACCATGCCCTTCTAAGAACTCTACAATATCTCATCTGTGATGAGGTTTTTCCACCTTGGCTGGGGAAACACAAATTATTTCTAGCCTATGTGGGGTCTAGGGGTTCTGTGACCTAGAATTTTCCATTAGTTCTTTCCCTGGCCTCGGGTATTAGTTCTATTCCCTGGCCTTGGTTCTCACGCCACCACATGTCAGTATCCACCAAAAACTTGAGGGCACTCCTCTGCGGATCTCTGCGTAGAATTCTTCTCTATGGTCCTCTGTGCTACAAATTCTAATTGCTTCAGCCTCTCAAACTCCAGTTTCCATCTTCTCAATTCAGGGGGATTATAGGGCTCTTTTTGTATTTCCCCCTTCTTGTGTTGCAGTCCGGAAACTAATTTCAGGTAAATTGGGACCATCACAGGACTCGCCTTGTTTATGTCCATACTCTCAGTGATCAGTCTCCCATATCATGCTGCTCAGTGTCTACACACAAATGTTTCATATATTGGGTAACCTAGTTTAGTTCAAGGCTTCTGCAAGAACAGAACTTTGAGAACAGCAGTTTTGATGAAAAGGCATTCTATAGAAAGCATCTGATCAGCAAAAGCACTGTTCTGGTAAAGGACTTTGGTGGGCTGTTTGACTTAGTGGGAAATCTTCATGAATAACTGACCCATCAGTATATTATAGAGCATCTACTACGTGTAAGAAAAAACACGTTTATTTTCCTTCACATGATTTTACTGGCACAAAAACTCAACCATCTCAATTTAGAAGAGCAAACACTCTAATGCTGAAACATTTAGGAAACCATTTTTCTTTTGTTGTTTCATTCTGCATAATTTGTCCATCTTCCTTTTTTTAATTTATTAACACATAATGTATTATTGTATTATTTGTTTCAGGAGTACAGGTCTGTGAATCGTCAGTCTTACACAGTTCACAGTTCACAGCACTCACCATAGCAATACCCTCCTCAATGTCCATCACCTACCACCTTATCCCTCCTGTGCACAGCCCTTCCGCAACCCTCAGTTTGTTTCCTGAGATTAAGAGTCTCTTATGGTTTGTTTCCCTCCCCAGTCCCATCTTGTTTCACTCTTCCTTCCCTTCCCCCCACCCCCATCCTGCCTGTCAAATTCCTCATATCCGAGAGATCATATGATAATTATCTTTCTCTGACTTATTTCACTTGGCATAATACCCTCTAGTTCCATCCATGTCGTTGCAAATGGAAGATTTTGTGTTTTTTGATGGCTGCATAGTATCCCATTGTATATATAACCACATCTTCTTTACCCATACATCTGTTGATGGACACCTGGGCTCTTTCCATAGTTTGGCTATTGTTTTGTCCATCTTTTTATTATTCCAACCTATGACTGATAATCTTCCTTGTGTATTGCACTGTTTTAATTGTAGTTCTTTCTTTTTAATCCTACTTTGAAACCTGACTTTTGAACCCTCCTTTTTAGCTATGTATACACAAAAAAAGTGCAACTTTATTCTTTCATTTTTCACAACAGCATAATTGTTTTTTTCTTTTTTTTTTATAAAGATTTTTATTTATTTATTTGACAGACAGAAATCACAAGTAGGCAGAGAGAGAGATTGGAGGAAGCAGGCTCCCCGCTGAGCAGAGAGCCCGACACAAGGCTTGATCCCAAGACTCTGGAATCATGACCTGAGCCGAAGGCAGAGGCTTTAACCCACTGAGCCACCCAGGTAACCCACAACAGCATAACTGTTTTTACTCAAGTTAGAATATTGCCAAGTAGCAGATACTAGAAGATAAATATAGAATTATAATCCTATTTAATGAGGAAAAAAACAAACTCTTCTGGTACTGTGCTGTTTAATTTACTGTCTTCATATTACTGTCTATTTCTTTCTTCTCCAGAAATTTTATAGAAGTTTTAACAATTGGAGAGACAATTATGGCCAAGATAGAAGGGTATCTGGCCAAGATTTCCATGGTATCATGAAGTAAAATAAATATTTATTCCTATCCTGGTTTTGGAAGATACTATCGGTTAATTTCAACACATTATACTTTTTTGTGCCCAAATTATAGAACATCATTTGTGAATAGCCTTAGGAATTTACCGGTGGTTGGCTGGTTCAACCAGTATCTTTTCTGTCTCCCATAATTCAGGTCTCCCCTTTAACCTTCTCAACAACACAGGTGACACCATCACTTAATGTTTGATGAACTCTCAGATATGTTTAGTGTAATACTTTATGAGAGTTTCAGATAGTTCTTTTGTGGGTTTAAGCAGAGACAAAAATCTCAGAGCTGCCAAAAAAGGCAATAAAAATACAAAAAACATAGACTAAAAGCAACAGATTACAAAGTGTTTGGGAGATTAAAATGATACATAAAATAGATATGGGATAAATGGTTGAAAGGTAAAAGAGACTTGGGAAGATAATAAATAATATACACCATGCTTTGCCAGTGAGCTCATAGGCAAATCCCTCCAGGGATCCTTCAGACAGAACGAGGAAGTTTTGTTTTGGATGGCCCGTAACAAGAATGTAAGTATGTCGAGTGTAATATGTACTTGTGACTGAACTCTTACAGTAGAATTTGTATTACTAACACTGGATATCAAAAACAGAAAAGATAATGTGAAAAAGAAATTCACTTTTATTTATAGGTATAACGATTCACGCGTTGATAACAAAGCAGCAGCAGTGTGATAGCTTCATGGTAGTCTAGTTTATCTGCTAATGAATGAATCATTATAAAATTTTTATGACATACAGTATTGCAGTTATAGTCATAATACAGCATTGCAAATATTAACATTCAATATTTTTAGGCTATGTGGCTCATCTGGGAGTTTTTTCAAATTGTTGCAAATCTCAAAAGTATTTTCCAACACACGTACATTGAAAAGAATTGTACATAAGTACACATATGCAGTTCAAGCCTATGTTGGCAAAGATGAACCGTATATATACTCATTGACAAAACATGGTGTATGGTATTCATTATTTTCTTAGTGGCAGAGGGAGAAGGACACCAAATCTCTTTCCTACCACACTGATGCAAAGTACTTTCTTGTTCACTATTAAAAACTGCTACACTTCATTAAGCCAGTGGATCACCCAATATTTCATCACTATCCCAAGTGATGTCTTCTGGATAATGCTATATGACAATGACTGAAGGTGACTCTAACATTTTATAGTAATTCTCTCCATAAGGTACCATTATTTATCAATTCATCTTACATTTATTTTTATCTTCATTTTGCAACCTCTCTAGGAATACCAAATCCAATAGACTCACTATATTTTATAATATTGACTTTGGTTTGTTCTTGATTTGCTTTTCTAAAGCTTTTGAGTATTTTGGAATTTGTTGATCAAATCCGTTAGTTAAGTTAATAAAATTCATCATTTTGGAGGCATTAATCATTTTTTCAGTTGTCTCACTCAGCTAAAGTGTGTTCTAATTTATCCTCTTAAGGAAAAAAAATGACATGACTTGAAATCCTGTGATTCTGCATTGTTTTGAACATCATATGGATTATTCCCTGATAGATACCAGATCAGATGTCAGAGAGCTTTAAGACAGAGGGTTGATTGAACTCATTTTACTTCTCTGTGATTATGCATCGTACAATTTAGTTGAGAAGGGACTTGAATGTGGCCAAAAAAGAAAAGAAAAGAAAAAAGAAGAAAGCAGCATTGATTAGGTCTAATTAAAAAAAAAAAAAAACAAAACCCTCACTCCTAGTACAGTTTAACTCTTCTTTCTAAGTCTGCAACCAATCAAGGAAGAGAAGATGATTTGGCTGTGATGCGACACTGAGAATTATCTCCAAGAGACCAAGTTCACCCTTGAGTGGAGAGCCTGTGAAAGAGAAATCTCCCTGCACTGGCACATCTTGCAAGTCACATATGTAAATGTAAGGTAAACGCCCCAGGGCAAACCTCAGAAACTCAGTTGCGCAGTGGGGATAGGTAAATCCTTGGACTTAAAAAATCCTGTGTATTTACCACTGAGTATCATTTCCACAGTAGAAGGTGTGGCAGCAAATAAACTATAGATGCAAATGCCCACCACCTTACGTTTATACTATACAGTACACTATACATTGTGATTTGCCCTCTTTTAAGGCCTGAATCCAGAAATCCGCCCTACCCCAACATAACCCTTTTATTTTTATTTCTGGTGGAAATTTCCTGTTTCTCTTTGGGAAAAATAATTCAATCCTGTTTCCATTACTTTTCCTCCCAGCAGGCTGCTATAGAAAACACATACATACACACACAAACCCACACAAAAATTTTTACAAAGATTCATTTTCGGGGGGCCTGGGTGGCTCAGGTCATGATCCGATGATTCTGGGATCGGAGCCCCACATTGGGATCCTTGCTCAGTGGGAAGCTTGCTTCTCCCTCTCCCACTCCTGCCTCTGTTCCCTCTCCCGCTGTGTCTCTCTCTGTCAAATAAAAATCTTAAAAAAAAAAAAATTCATTTTCACAGTCGTTCCTACCCAGCTCTAAACTCGGAACCTGTATGGCCTGATGATGTATCCAGATGAGCGGGTCCAGGTCTGGACCTCTACCCCACGTCTCCCTCTCTACCGCAACAACCTCTGACTCCTCACTCCACCTTCGAAAGGAAAGGCTTTGTTTTCGCCCTAGAAGATTCCGCAACTCGATCGATATGTTGCAAAAAGAGAAAAGAAAAATCGCAGCCTAGAGACAGGTCTTGCGCGACCCCTTGTCTGCACGGGCAAAGTCTCTGAGAAGGAATCGATTCCCGGTCCTGAGCCCTCGGAGCCCGGGGCACAGGAGACGCTGGTCAGGCCTTTGCCATTGATCCTCACCTCCTCGGCCTGGAGCTGTCCTCCGGCTCCCCCCCAAACCACACTCAGTGACTTCTCGGAAACGTTAGCGGATTGCGCTGAGCAGGAAAGGAGGAAGGGGTGACGGGGGCGGGGAGGAGGTAAGGGAAGGGCTCTTGGGGCTTTGGACCGACACACTCCCCACCCCCCACCCCACACACACCCGCGCGCCCCCCACCCGATGGGGTAGCGGTGGGTGGGAGGTCGCGAACCCCTCCCCTGCCATCTCCCAGCGCACAGCCGAGAAGCCGCAGCCTGGCCGCCCGGGCGCTCCCAGAGGGTCCCGCCCGCCGCGAGCAGCGCGAGGCGCAAGCTGGGGAAAGGGCGGGGAGGGAGGAGCGGCGGGGGACTCGGCGGCGCGGGTGCCCCGGGGCTGGGGGCGGGGCTGCCGCTGGCCTGGGCGCGCCCCGGAAGGAGGGGCTCAGTGTCTGGGCTGGCCGTCGCCCTGGCTCGGGCCGCGGGTGTCTGGTTTCGAATCCCACCCTCTTCCCGGCTGGAGCAGGGCTAGCCTGGGTGCCCGCAGGCGCTGGTGGCAGGCGCCGCGGAGCAACAGGAGCCCAAAGAGAGAGGGAGAAGGAGCCGCAGAGAGACCGGGAGCGGGGAAGCGTTCCTGAAGCCCGCGCCCGCCTCGCAGGCCAGGTCGTGCGGGTGGGCTGGATGGGCATCCCCGGCGGGCAAGGTTGCAAGTAAGTGCCCTTTCCGTGGCTCCCCTAGTGCGGCGGACCGGGAAGCCCTCCGACTCTCGCCCGGGTTCGCCTCAGCAGCCACACCCACCTGTATCCATTTTCCCGTCTCTCGGTTTTGGCCCCTCGGTGTGATGCCACCTGCAGAGTAGAGAGGAGAGAAGCGGAAGGAGCGGTCCAAGCCATTGCGGAAAGGGGGCTGGAAAGGCACCTGTTTATGCAGTGCAAGGCCGGTCCTTTGCGGATTTTGTGCGCGTTTGCTATCAGGTCCCGAAAATGTGGAGAGGAGAGGCAGTTACACTTGATGGTTTGCGTCCGTTCTTTCTTTCTGTCTATGCTAGCAAGATTGTTGGATGCGTTTCAGTTCCAGGGGCAGGTCGTATTCTCTGCGAGAAAAAAAAAGCCTGTGTTGTATTTCCCATCTGTAAAGGTGAGCCTGCAGAACCCGCACAGCGGATCCTACCTGGAGGGACAGCCAAGCAGCGCGAGCCCCTTCCCGGCTCACAAACACCAATAATTGACGAGACGGCTCAGCCCCATTTCTCAACACAGTTTTGTTTGTTGTTGTAGTTGTTTTTTCCCCCCTGAAACGAATAAGCATTTTATAGCGAAATTCAGAAAAGACTTAGCGTCATTTTAACTTTTTATCGGTCTCAACAAAACTGTCATTTACTTTCGGGGCAAAAAAAAAATCGCTATTTTCGTTACTTGTAGTAAAGATAAAAGATCAAAACAAGATTACCAATCTAAAAAACTTTAATGCCAACTTTTGTGATTGTAACAAACATTTTACTCATTTTAATGTTTCTTGTTAAATTATAGTTGCAGCCTTCCTAGTAATAAAGCCTTCCTTCCTTTATTTCTTCTGAAGCTAAGGACAATTTTTTTTTTTTTTATCTGAGAAGCTTGGTGGGGGGACTAAAAAGCTAACTTTAATAATTTCAATAAGACAAAGATCAAAGATAAAGATCAAATCAACACAGGCTTTTCCAAGAATGGTGGATTTTCAGTTTCTGTGTGTCAATTGTGGGAGGTTCTTTTCTTTTCAGAAATACAATTATTGCTCTCTTCTATTTTCTTTCTCCTTCCCAGTGGCCAGGAGGAAGACATTGTTTTTCTTTCTTTCTTTCTTTTGACAATATAAAATACATTTTCATGATTTTTGCTTTAACACAATAAAACCTAACTATATATAATCTGCAAACCAATGCAGTGGTTAAATAGTCCATTTTTGGGGAAAAGTCTTCAAATTCTTTTTCCGTTTTTAAAAATAATTAAACTAGAAATCACTTTCTTAGAAGCTGTGGTAAATAGGATTTAAAAATTTTTATTGATTATTCAAAACTAATCTTACCTGATTTTCATGTATGAAGTTATCATGATTGTTAGAATAGCTTGTTCATAGAATGCGAGACAAAATATGACATTTGGTATAATGGAGAGTGTGCCTTTGATTTAGTCAACTGGTAATAGTTTTGCTTAAGAGAAGTTTTTGCATTTTGTTTAATTACCTGTCTATTGGTTCCCTTTTGGAAGTGAACCATTGTTCAATCATGGGACATGGTGTATTTTTACAGAGGTTCAGTATACAGTAAGCCATGATTCCTATGGTTTAAGGCAGGGCTAACTGGGTACCTTGATGAGTCTACAGAAGAAAGATGAGTCAGGTCTGGCTCTTGGCCAAGAGCATCCGTATGCCTCATTGTGTCCCCTAGGGCTAGGAAATAATCATGGGAACCCTCCAGTGGTAGTGCTTCTGTGTTTTTGCTACCTGCTGCTGAGGTGAGTTTTGGCAGCAAAGAAAAAGTAAGAAATTCAGGGGTGGGACCAGTGAGGTCTTATTCACTGTGTTCAGTATGACCAAACCACTTTCTTTGTGGCAAAAAAAAAAAAAAAAAAAAAAAAAAAATACCATTTTACATTAATGGTAGAAATTAACATTTATCTAATTTCTATTCCTAGTAGATACATGAAAGAATGTGATATGCTGGAAGGATTTATTTGGTATTTTGCTAATCTAAGGCATGACTTTGCTGAGGAGCTTAAAGTTTTTTAATGTAAATGAATCATTCTAAATATCATGATGGTCTGATTATGATTTTCTCTAAAACTGTCTTATATCTTTCCTTCGTCTTTAACATCTGAATAAATGGCTTCACCATGCAAATGTTACTGCTCTCTCTCTTCCTCAAGACAGCATTTCATCCATAGCTGGTCCAGATTTAGATCTATCAATTTTCTCTTCCAAATATATCTCTATCCATTTATACTTCTTAGATATATCTCTTTTGCCTTGTTCTCTGTGTCTATTATGCCAGTAAATTAGTTCAAACCACCATCATAATTTACCTGGATTTCTGCTATGGGCTTCCTGTTAGTCTCTCTACTTCCATAGTTTCCTCCCCCATGATTCACTTTCCATACACAGCAATACCATCATGACTCTCCTTAAAAGCATTCATTAGCTAACTGCATAGAAAAAAAATGAATAAATGCAGAAACATAGAAATCAATCAACAACAAATTCCTTCTGTTAGGATACAGCTCTCTTTGATCTGGCCCTTCTTTATAACCCCACTGAATCCATCCCTGTCATTTATAGGCTCCAGTCACACTGGTCTTTTAGTACCTGTAACACATGGAATAATTTCACCCCCTAAGGCCCTTTTAATGCTGTCCCAGTGTCTCAGTGGGTGGACAGTTCCTTTCACTCTTTGAATGGCTAGCTCCTTCTCAAACTTTACATCTCAGCTCAAAAGTCTCTTCCTCAGGGGATCATTCTTGATCACTGTCAAAAGTAGGTTGTCACCTGTTAGTCTCCTTCTTGGTGCTTGTTTGTTTCCTGGTGCGTATTATAGCATGCAGATATTTTTTGTATTTGAATAATGAAAGCTCTAAAGGAACAGAGACCAAGTCTTTATTGTTGGCCCAGTGCTCAGACAGACCCTGGCATGAAGTAGTGGAGGGAGGGGTTTCCTAACTATTTATGTAAATAATAAAGTACAAAAATCTGACTTCTTTCACCATAAAGCACATCAACCCAGTCAATTTCTGCATTTTATGATTCAATTTCTTTTTTATTTGTTGAGCATCTGGTACATTTACAACTCTGTACTGTGATTTTGAGGAAGTAAAATATCCTGGGAGGTATCCCTATCTTTCAGCAGTGTAGGCAATAATGTGTTCAAAGGTAAGTAGATTATAGCATATTCTTAGGAAAGCAGTAACCACAACTGGATTAAAATATATTTGGAAGGAAAGTTAGAGTGTATAGGCGAACAACGGCTTTTGTATGAGTGACTTCTAACATGCAATGATGACCTTATTAGTTTTAATTCTTATTAGGTTTAATTAGTTTTGAGGGTCTTTCAGTAATCACTAAGTTTAAAATATTGTTTTGTAATAAATATGGATACTTGAATGAGCTCAGTCGTTGGAAGTATGTTCAAATGAGGCTGAGGCCATAGATCCAGTGCCAGCATGATCCAAGTTGGTGTTTACGCCAGGTTCAAGGGGCAAATTATCTCACAAATCCAAAGTGTCCACTGGGGAAGGTTCAGAGACAGACTGTGGGCTAATTCATGAAGATCTATCACTATTGTAGGGTGTGAAGGAAAGGAGGCTTCAAAATTCATGCTGCTTAGTGATAGTATCAATTTATACTAGAATTTATACAAGTATACACACTTTGTATGGCAATAAGTCCACCCATTTTTTTTTTTTTGAGTCTGTATTTAAAGATACTAAACATGTTTGGTATTAACATGTGGTTGAAAATCTAGCTTTCAGTTAGGCAAAGAACTTTGATATTTTTTATCTAGCAAGTGACTGGCTTTTTTTCTTGTAAAGAATTTGTAATCATATTTCTTCTGGAAGGACTAAACTAGTTCATGACTTGTCACGAGGGATTTTGTTAAATTTGCTACTATGGTGGCACATTGTGGTTATAATGAGTGGGACTGCCCTTGTATACTAATTGAAGATGCCTCCTGTTTTATATGTCACAAATTAGCTAATTATTCTTACATAGAGGTATTATAGCTTTCTTCTTCAGAGCTACGTAAGCTAGAATACCACTTGAGATGGCAATGTCATAGTAAAATGGATATTACAAGATTGTATGAAAGTAATTTTCATTTGAGGATTTATGGAAGAGCACTCTCAGAATGTGGGTAGACTACTTTTGTAGAATGTGAGAGAACAGTTTTGGTATCTTGCCATCCTGCAAAACAAAATTTCTTCATTGAAGGTTTAACTGGCTCTTCCCCGCCCCCTATGAACAGCTGGAAGGAAATGGCTTTAGGCAACAGGGAAAGCCATCAGCTCTTGGCAGCCAAAGGTAGAATAAACTTTGGAGGAACAAAACTCTTCTGGGTAGTGAGGAAAAATGCCAGACCACGATAAAGAGGGACAAGAGGTGGGAATGCCTTGAACAGTGCCAATAATCCACCACAGACAAATTTGAGTTGACATTATATATACAGTTGAATTATTTGGTATCTTTTTAGCCACACCGAGGACAGTTCTTTCTTCTTTTGTCGTTAGAATAACAACTGTTATTGGGAAAACATACTGTTATTGCTTCTTTTATACAGGAAATGGGTTACCTTTGGATTTTTAAAGTGATATAACAGGGAGCCAAAAATGCCATATATTATTATTAAAATATACAATTTCTTTAATTTTAATTTCTTGCTATTCATTTTATGATTTCCTTTTGTTGTGTCAAGTGTTTGAGAGACTGCTATTACTGATTATAAATTTCTTTAAAATGTCTCCTTGGATTTTTTACAAAGCTTTCTACAGTCAAATGCTCTACCACTGAGCTCTACCCTCGTTACAAAGCTTTCTGAATCATTTATCAAAATACAATAAAACTAATTGCACCCGATTGTTCACTTTGAAACTTAGAGGGAGTAAGTACATTAACAATGTCATTAACCTACCATCTCTGCTCTGCAGTGTATGCTCTTTTTCTATCCCTTTTTCTTTTCTCTACATATCACCTTCTGAACATTTGATATATATGCAAGTAATACAAATTTTGCTCCACTCTTTGGTCAAACCATTAACACAAATAATTGGAAAATCTTAGAGCTCCTAAAGAAGGATAATAGGATTAGACAGATGCATTAAAAAATAATCACAAAACATTTCTGTAGAAAATTTTAATGAAATTTTTGTGTGTTACATGCCAAACTAGACATCCTGTGTCATCTCATTATTTTTAAAGAATAGGGGTGATTTTACTAGATGTAATATCTGTCAACTATACTAGTTGCTCATAAACTGTGTATCTTAGAATCTAAGTAATTATTTTCATCATCCTGAGAGCCTATAATTAGAAATTCAAAAAAGAGGTAAATGATAGATATTAAAATCCGTACAGAAAAATAAAACGGGGGAAAATGAGAAAAATGTTATATGATATAGAAATATCCTTTTATTTATTGATTTAACTCCACTAAATGATTATTCCATCGAGTCCAATGGACAAGCGACCATTCAGGGTTTAGAGTAAGGATAGCTTATTAACTATATGTGTATTTTGCATAAGATACATAGAGTATTTTATTGGTAAATTATGCCTTCCTTTGCTTTCTCTGGATAATGATATAAAATTAGTATTCCATGTAGATGGGTATCATGGGACTAATCTTTATAGATGATCCTTTCATGGAATAAAATGCAACAAAGTTTAAACGATGATTCCCCCCCCCTTAACATAACATATATTCTTGTTATCTGGGACAAACTTGGCTCGTGGTAATTCATGTAGAGAGAAGAGAAATAGTCCTCAAGGTTCAAGTGGGAACAAGGTTCTTACAACCTCATGAGATCATCCAACAGACTTTCGGGAATGAATGTTTATAGGATTGTTATGCGAGACATCCTTAAAAATCCATATCGTCCCCTTACTATATTTTAGAATATTTATAAAATGTTTTTATAAAGGGTTAAAAATATAGAAGAATAAATTTGTATTCCTGTTAGTGTAGTTAAAATGTGTTTTTCTAGATACTTGTCTTGCTCTATATGCGGTCTTAGCCAAATACTTTTTCTTAAATGCAACTTCATTATTTGTAGGATTGGAAATGTCTGTTTCTAAGGGGTTCCATACAAATTAGGTTTCTATACAAAAAAGCCATTTCAATGTTTCACATATGATAAGGAGGTGTATCAATGTGGTACATATTTGGTAACAGTATCTTATAATCAAATGTATTCTGTTTTGAATACAAATGGTATAGCATTTAAAGTGCACTTTTGTTACATTTATTTTTAATCCTATTTTTAAAGACAGTTCTAGTTATATCTCTAATAGGATCATTCCATTTTGAAATCTCTGTTGTAAAGTTGTCAGTAATAAGCTATTACAAATAGTTTGTTTGAAGTATCTAAAAACTTTTAAGTAGGAAAACATGAAAGAGGTGTCTAAAACTCAAGCATTTGTTAACTATCCAGTTATGTTTTGTTTCTGTTTTTAAACCTGATCCATCACAATTTTTCATTAGTAGAGAGCAGTTCAGTGGAGGTGACCTGCCAGATATCCTAATAATGCATCTTAAAACTATCTACTTTGATAGGAATTATTTTTAAGGAGCATATCATGCAATTTCTCACTTATGTGTGAAATCAAACTTACTCTAGTACTTTAATCATCGGGAGTATAACTCTGAATTTTTAAATCAACGAATAAGATGTTTGAGCCTGAAGGAAATATTTGCCAATATGGCCACTTACTTTATTTCTTTGGTGATCATTAACAAAAACCAGAATCTTGTAAAGGAAATCCTCAGACCAAGGGTAATAATTGAGTTGGTTTTATTTATTGTTTTCTTTAGCAATCTACAGTTCTTCCTTAGTTACAAAGCCAGTAGACTATGCATTGCAAGAGGTGGTTCGTGGCAACATTATGAAGACAGAAAATGAATATATGAACAGGTACATTGTCATAAAGAAAAATATGGGTAGCAGCACCATTCACATATTGTTAAGATTACTAGTAATAACATTAATTTAACAGCCTCAAATATGGAGCTCTCATTTTTGCCAGGTAGTTCATCAAGGGATCTTCAAATGCTTCTTTTAAATCTTTACAACCACATTTTGGAGTTGAAAACACTAAGACTCAGAAGTTAGTCAACCTTCCCAAAGACTTGAGTGATCACTAACTCAAGGAACATGCACACTCTTTTTAGAGGCAACAAAATTGTGTTTGTCCTATGAATGCTGTTGTACATATCCCACCCCAATATACCTAGTACTTATATTACCAAGGATTGAAGTCTTTTCAATCCATAAAGGAGCTGAAATAATCTCCATTTGCAATGAAAGCAAACTATGTAATTACAACACTAGGGAATAAGACAGACTGAAGATTGTTTAAATGTTCATCTTGAATATTGATTCTTGGGTAGTGTATTTGTGTTAAACCAGAGTTGAGATTTAAATGGAAGTTTGAAAACATTATGATATTATGAAATGTACCAAAACATTTAAAGTATTTTTCAGGTCATTTTAAAGGTTGAGTGACTTTGCTTTCCTGGTCTAGGGATCTTATTGTGTTGCTCTGACTTGGCCATAATTAGAATGTTTTGCGTTTTATTTTGAGGAAATCAAAGGAACTTTCCTAACATAGACAAGAGTTTGAAAGAAAAGGACTAGTGCCTTTAAAAGGGATAGGAGTGTGAAATGTCTAGGCAAAGTTCATTCAGCCTCATGACTGATGAAATGAAGAGAGACTGAAGCCATGTCTGAGATCCTGGGTATTAGTGGATGACAAGTAGAGAAAGCAAAGTGAATTTATGCAGGGTTAGGAAAGAAGATAGTGTTCATCTAAAGTTCTTATGTCCTAGAAATTGAGAATACAGACATTTTTAATTAGAGGAATACAAATATTTTTATTACCCTAAATTGATAAACTCAGATGTAATCTAAATCATAGTACTTATTGTCACAGAGACAATAATTTGTTGATTAAAGTGTTTAACATTAATGATTCAAGGTGTTTACTCTTAAGGGTTTTAAAACACATTTGGAAAATTAATTTATTTTGCATTATATGTAATTTTCTAATGCAAATGATCTTCTTTAAATATTTAGTGTCTACTTAGATACTGTACTTTGAGTGGGGTATATAACCATGACAAGTGAAACCTTGAGTTCTATGATATATTTAAGTTCTAATGGTTGTTGGTCGGCAGCTTGTCCACTAGACTGTTAAAGTTTGAAGTGTTAGACACCATATCTTGTTCATATGGGCATCCTTGCATGGTGCCTCATAGGCAGTCATTCTTGATACAGATTTGCTGATGAAATGAATCATATTTATTATGCAAATATATGTTTAACTCATTACAAATCGCTCTTTTTCACTGAAACTTACTTTCTAAGTATGTGGGAGAGATGAGTTAGTAATTTAGACTTCTCAGACCTAGATTTTTATGATTACTAGGTCCTGATGAAAGAGTCATACTTCTTATTTCTTACTCAGGAATAGCACTCCTGCTTATTTTTTTGGCACAGTTTGGATTCATCATTTCTAGATGATAGTATTTAGCTTTCTTTTCATGAAAGAGCCAAAATATTTTAACATGTACTCAATTTGATATCCTACAAAGACTGACACCCTGATCCTCTTCTAAAAATGAGAGTTTGGAGGATTTGTTGCAGTCCAATAGTAAAAGGAAAAAAAAAAGTTAAAACTAAAATTTCCAACTGATTTGTCTGGAACTGGTGATTAATCATTAAGCTCTGTCTGGTTGGCCTCCAAAATGTGTAGGTCAGGAGTTGGCATCCAAACTGGTCTCAGTGCCATTGAGGTTTGTGGGGAGGAAGAGGCTGGCAGAGATCCCACGGGTAGCAGTAAAGGGAGGCTGAGTGGCTCCAGGTCGGCTCTTCAAACTCAGCGTCACTGTTCTCAGCTTTTAAGTTTCCGCAGTTGAACAGCAATGCGTCCTTTAGCAGGCATTTACGGAGTAGCTACTCAGGCACTGCCGCAGGGTGTAATGGGGAACAGAACATGGAGGTTTCATGCTAGTTTTGAGACAGATAGTGAGTAAATAAACAGAACCTACTCTGTACGCTATGGATAAACATCCTGCAGGACAGAGAGAATTGAGGGAAGGAGGCATTCTTTAATAAAGGTGGTTAGAAAAACCTTTCGGAGGTGATATTTGAGCAGAGATCTGAAGGAGGGAGGGAAATGAGGGAGCTGGGGCAGCAACAGGAAAATCATGCCAGGCACAAGGAGTGGCAATTGCAGCAGCCTGAAGGCATATTTAATGTGTTTATGGAAAAGCAAGGAAGTCAGTGTGGCTGAAGTATGGAGAGCAAGGTAGAAAGTAGTAGAAGGTGTGGGACTTTTCTTAATTTGGGAAAGATTGCGTAATCTGCCTAGAGGTCTGTATAATGAGCAAATGCTTCAGTGACCAGCATGGGACAAACTTTGGAGGAGGTGAATTGTGCCTTTTTTTTTTTTTTTTTTCTTTTTTGGGGATCCTGTTCTGAATTTAGGTACCACACAATGCAAACAAATATTCTGGAAACTCCTAATTTCCATATAAAATTAATCTTCTTGCCATTTCTTTGTGATTTATATGTAAATGTCTTATAGTCTCTTCCCATCTGCAATAAATTAGAGTCTTAGAAGCCCTGATTACCATTTGAGGACAAAAGAGCTAACATGACAGAGGTTACAAATGCGAGTATCTTTAAATGTTTAAATTCAGGAAACTAAAACATGGTGAGAATATAGTAATATTTTACATATTTTGATTGATTTTTTTTTGTATCTGCTGTACAATTTCTTATGAAATAGTTCTACTGCATAGATAGAAAGGAGTATAGCCTAGCAAAATAAATACGAGGGAAGCACACTTACATCCTGTCAAGCTTGACCCACTGCTAACTGCTATGACTTTGGTATTCTTCTGACTCTCTCTTCCTTACAGTTTTCAGCAAATTCTTGTGAAATAAAAAAAATTGTGGTACAGTATTTATAACATAAAATTTGCTCCTTTAACTGTTACTAAGTGTGTAATTCAGGGGCATTAAGTACATCCACATTGTTTTTCAACCATCACCACCGTCCATCTCCAGAACTTTTTCATCGTTCCACACTGAAACTCTGTACCCATTAAACTATAACACGTTACCTTGCTCCCCCTACCCCTGTCCCTGGTAATCACCATTCTACTCTCTTTACCCATGAATTTGATTATTCTAGGTACCTTGTGTAAGTGGAATCATGTAATAATTGTTCTTTTATGTCTGGCTTATTTCATCAAGCATAATAATTTTAAGGTTCATAGATGTTGTATCCTATGTCAGAATTTTCTTACTTTTTTGGAAGGCTGCCTGGTATTTCATTGTATGTATAGATCGCATTTTGTTCATTCATTCATCAGCGGATGGATGTTCGAGATGCTTTTATACTTTGGTTATGATGAATAACGATATCGTTGTGAACGTTGGTAGACAAATATCTGATTGCATCCCTGCTTTAAATTTCGTGGGTATATAATATACCCACAAGGGAATTGCTGGATCATATGATAATTAGTTTTAATTTTTTGTAGAACTGCCATGCCATTTTCCACATCAGCTGCACTATTTTACATGCCCACCAGCAATGGATAAGGGTTTCAATTTCTCCACACTCGCTAACATTTATTTTTTTCTTTTTTTAAATAGTGACAGTCCTCCTGGGTGTCAAATGGTATCTCATTGTGGTTTTAATTTACTTTTCTGTAATGATTAGTGAAGTTGAGCATCTTTTCATTGTGCATATTGTCCACTTGAACATCTTCCTTGAAGAAATGTCTGTTGAAGATCTTTGCCCATTTTTTAACAGTTATTTGTTTTTGTTGTTAAGTTTTGGGAATCCTTTATATATTGTGGATATTAATTTCTTTTCAGATATATGATTTGTAAATATTTTATCCATTCTCTGCATTGCCTTTTCACTCTCTGACAGTATCCTTTGGCACACCAGTTTTCAATTTTGATGACGTCCAGTGTATCTGTTTTTGTTCTTTTGTTACTTGTACTTTTGGTGCCATATCCAAGAAAACATTGCCAAATCCAGTGTTTTAAAGATTGTCTCTTAGGCTTTCTTTAGTTTTATAGATTTAGCTCTTACATTTAGGACTGTGATCCATTGGATCCATTTTTTCCCCCCAATTCCCATAGACATTATAGAGTCTAAGAGTCTCCAACTTCCCTTCACCTTTCTTTTGTGGAGATTTTTTTTTCTTTTCTTTTCTTTTTAAGATTTACTTATTTATCTTAGAGACAGAGAGAGTACACACTCGAGGGTGCATGCACACAGAGGGGAGGGGTAGAGACAGTCCCAACCAGACTGTGTACTGAGCATGGAGCCCACATGGGGCTCCATCTCATAACCCTGAGATCAAGACCTAGGTCATGACCTGAGCTGAAACCAAAAGTTGGAGACTTAACCCACTGCGCCACCCAGGCACCGCTCCTAGAGGTCTGGTTTTTTTTTAGCTCAAATATTCCTTGCGCATTCCTTACTTACTCAGAGTAAGCTCAATATTCCTTACTGTGAATATTTACCTTACCTTTCAATAGCCTCCTCATTTCATTTTTTTAATCTTTTATGCTAGGATTAAAGTCCTTGAATTATTGGAAGAATATGCTAGCAACTGAGGGAGATTCCTGATATAGAAAGAATACCATATTCTCCTGCTGACTGGGTTTATTTATTCTTTTGACCAGTCCTAGTACTGAAAACTATTGGGGTTTGGTGCCTTCCTGTATAGTCTAGGAATTTTGATTCTTGCTAACTAGTTAATAAATTCAAGGACTGTTTATATTACAATTCTCAGTATTAGATGGTTTGATTAAGTAGAGCAAGAATTCTGTTTTGCTATGGTTAAATCTTCTCCAGCCCTAGCACAGTGTTTTACAGAGAGTACTACATAATACTTGAGTGAGTAAACAAATGGGCAAATGAATGAAAAAGAAAGACTGTCTTTTTTCTTAAGTATTTAGTAAATCAATGACATTAAGGAAAAAATGACTTTTTAGATTTGTTTAAATAAAACAAGTTTAAAAATCTGTCCTCTGTTCCTTAATTCTTATGAAGATACTAATTTTTCAATCAACTTTGCTTGAAGTGTTTTTGGACATTTTGCTACTGAGAACTGAAGTTTGAAGGTTAGAGTTTGAACCACAAATATTTTTTGTTCCATTTGATAGTCCTTGTGGAGGTTAAATCCCATAGGCACAAACTTTTCCCCTTGGGTAGCTACCAACAAATGAAATATGGTGACTATTTATGGCAACTCAAGGTCACTGAAGTATGGTTTACATTTCATGAAAATATGATATATGAACATCTTTTTGCTTATAAACAGTTCAGTGCACTAATTAGAATAATAAAAGGAGGAAAGCCTATAAATAAAAATTAAGTACCTTTGCCTTTGAATTGTTTTAGACTCTTTTTACCTTAATACTCATCTCAGAATCCAAGTCTTCTGGTCACATATGTATTGGAATATAAATTTGAGGAAGGATAGGAATTATTTTCTTCCAATTTACTTGTCACTCAGTGGCTGCTGTCTAATCTGGAATTTGATCCACTCCTCTATTTGTATCTATTACAGAATTCTGAAAATCATGTCTCAAAATGGTGAAAAGTAAGAAATGCTATCATACATTTAATTAACCCCATTAAAAAAATAGCCATGCCCTCATCTTCTGTCTTTCAAACAATAATAACAACCTCAAAAGAGAATACATTTTGAACATTATTACGTGTATTTCATCATATTCCAAGATTAAGTTCATGGCTACCGAATGCCTCACCATAATCTCAGCCTCTGATTTCAAGAGGGAGTAGAGAAGTATGAAACACGGAAGCTCCTCTGTTGGTGAACATTTTCGTTTGCAAAAGACTTGCTTGTGAATTTATGTTACTTATCCCATAGTACCTCCTTCTCCCTGCTGATATATACTCTAAAGGAATGTCTCCACCAAACACCTTATAAGTAGATGACAGCTTTTCTTGACGATGTCCACAGATATTCCAGAGAATCCCTTGGCATGCATACAACTTAATTCACTTTTTCTGATACTGAATTAAAGGGCCTTTCGCCATTGAAGCATTCCTGGACTGCCAGGAATATTTCATCAACAGCTGTCACTATGCTTGGGTTTTAAGCATATATGTATACCTAGCTTTCTCTTGCTTTGTCAATTAAGTTTCTGATGAAGGAAATCCTGTGACCCATGCTAGAATGGGTTTTTTTCTTTTTCTTTATCTTTTTTTTAAAGTTTTATTTATTTATTTGACAGACAGAGATCACAAGTAGACAGAGAGGCAGGCAGAGAGAGAGGAGGAAGCAGGGCCCCTGCTGAGCAGAGAGCCTGTTGTGGGGCTTGATCCCAGGACCCTGGGATCAGGACCTGAGCCGAAGGCAGAGGCTTAAACCACTGAGCCACCCAGACGCCCCTTTTCTTTTTTTTTTCTTAAAATAATGTTTCTTTGTATCTTGCTGGATATGACCTGGGCTCATCACTTTTAACCATCACATGATGCAATTCATACCTAAAGAATCATTTTTACTGTCAGGTGATTAATCTTTTATGAATTTGCCATATTCCTTATTTTCTTACACTTTCAACTATTTTATTATTTCTACTTTTGTTTCAGATATCACACACTCCCAGTGTGTTTGCATTTAACAAGTCTGATGGATTTAATAATTTCATCACCACTTAAGTACAATACACACATTCTGCTTGCACGGCTTGGACTTAGGAGCCTTACGTTGGTAGCAGCTAAATGGCTGGGTGTGATACATAGTGCCATCTGTTGGTAGAAAGCAATGTAACTCTGGTTTTGCAGTAATCATGGTTTTCTTTTGTTTAAAATATCTGCAGTTGAAATAAACGTCTTTAAGAAGAAAAGGTCCTGTATATGTAATACAAAACTTTATCTATTATGAAGCCACCAAATTTGTTCTCCATTTTTTAAAAAAGATTTTATTTATTTATTTGACAGACAGAGATCACAAGTAGAGAGCCAAGCAGAGAAAGAGGAGAAAACAGGCTCCCCGCTGAGCAGAGAGCCCGACGTGGGGCTTGATCCCAGGACCCTGGCATCATGACCTGAGTGGAAGGCAGAGGCTTTAACCCACTGAGCCACCCAGGCACCCCTTTGTTCTCCATTCTTAAGAACATTTAGATAAGCAAAACCAATTTGTAAGAAAGTTGATAAAAATCACTAGTAATAATGGTTAGAATATATTACACACAGTGTACCAGGAAATGTGCGTAATGATTAAAATTCAGTGTCTTATTTTTTCCCATAGGATAGGGATATCCTTATAGGATAATCATATTCATCCCTGTTAATTTATGATCCGGATACCAAGATTTATTACAAAGGTTAATTAACTTACCTACAGACACAAGTTAAGTAAGTAAAAGAGGTGAGATTTGAGGGCTCTCTCACACTGCAGCCACAAAATTAACAACTCTATTATGCTGTCTTCTTAATTTACTGCAGATCTAGATTTTAGATTAAAGCTACGAACAGGTTAGGAAAATGAAATACAACATAAGCAGCAAATATTCACCCCTTAAGATTTTAATGAGGTTTTACTTTTATCCACTAATTCATGGTTTATCATTTAAAAAAATATGGTATATATGGGAAGAGATGATAATATTGGTAATATTTATTTAGCCTAGGCACTGCGGTAGCTATAGAAACTGTGTCTGTTCTTCCAAATACTCTTGTAAGTTGGATATTTTCTCTGCTTCATTTATGAAGAATTTGCATAATGTCACAGAGCTCCTTGGGTGTTATGATCATGGGATTCAAACCTACATCTGCTTGGCACCAAAGCTGTTATGCCCTTTCTCCTAAATCATGTTGATGTTTTGGGTGAGGTAGATCCATGCAAAATCAAGGAGTGGAAATGCACTCTCTATGTAACACTTTGTAAACACTTTCTTCTACAACCTCTTCTGCAGCCATATTTTAGTGACCTCAGAGGTTAAGTCAATGATGATCTGGGCTCTCAGGAAATGGTTAATTCTGAATAATAGAGAAGATTTAATATGGGTTAAGAAACATTTTCCTTTCTTTCTTCATACATCATGTGTATGAAGCATTTTGCTGTTAACAATTTCAGAGATGCCAGCAATCATTGACAATAAACATCATTTCCCCCACACTAATACACTCCTTGAGTTATAAACATTAATTTCTTATAAGCCTGAGGAAAACTATATTTTGTAAACCTACGAATAGGGATGAGTTCTGTCTTAAGGTATAATATACATAATCATTATAATGTGTTGTGAAAGACCCAGATCATAGTGTTTTAATAATTTTCTTCATCTAAGAGTCTTGAAATAAATCCCTAAATATACATCTGCAACCCATACTATAATATCACCTACACACCTTAAGTTGTTTTTTTTTTATCATATCAATTTTTAAAACGCTATAAAATTTCAGAAAAACTCTTTGAGTGATTTTAGGACATGAAATATTGAACTACTTTTTTGAGGTGATTAGACAAGTCATTGTCATCCCCTAAATTATTCATCTCTAAGAAGTAATAATTATTTAAAGAATTTATTAATATGATTACCATGGTGCTAAACATGAAGAATGCAATGATAAGCATTCAGCAGTCAGGAATTAAATGATTGGTTACTTCATTAATTATTGTATTTAATTTAGAGATGATGTACTTAACATTTGAGGCTCTAAAGTGAGTAGCCAGCTCAGCCCATTTTTTCTTATTATGTTGGTATACTTTGTATTTATGATCTAAAGAGAAGGTATTAAGAAAAGGAGTTACAGCATAGAAAGATGGCAGTTCTTTTTAAGGTAACTTATAAACTACTGCATCCCGATGAAAATAAAAGTAGGATTTCTGAAATTAGATAACACAAGTCTAGTTATCTAGGACAATATACACAAGAAAGAGCAATTCCTGATAAGGTTACGCGCATTAAACATTAAAATATCTTATAAAACTAGAATAATTAAAATGCTGTGATATTGATAAAATATATAGAAACTGTAATGTCCAGAAATAGACATAATTGCATATGAGACTTATAAATGGCATCCAAATAGGTGGGAGGAACTATTAGTTAATGAGTATCTTTAGGGCAACTGGATGTTCATTATTCTGTGGATAACCCTTTTGTTAGAACCAGTCTGGGATATCTCCTCTGTGCATCACATGGTTCTGGCTGGCCTTGTTCATGCAGTTTTGGTCTGCTATAACGTCAGCTTCAGCTAGATTGTCCTAAGGAGTCCCATGTACCTGCCTGGTTGAGAGAAGGATAAATTCAGATGATTACTTCATAGCTTAACCCAAGATACCTATTAGATGAATCAAATATTTAAAATATAAAATATAAATCACAAAGAAAAAGAAGCCTTTCCTGAAGAAAACATGTAGATGGGGCACCTAGGTGGCTTAGTTAGTTTAGTGTCAGACTCTGGATTTCTGCTCAGGTCATGATCTCAGGGTCATGAGATCAAGCCCTGCATCAGGCTCCATGCTCAGCGGGGTGTCTGTTTGAGATCCTCTCAGTCTCCTTCTGTCCCTCCCCTTGCTTTCTGTCTCTAAAAGAAATAAATAAAATCTTTTTAAAAATTAGAAGAAAACATGTAGAATTTTTTTCAAAATCTTAAAGTAGAAATTTTTTTCCTAAGGTAATGTATAAACAATAGTCACTTAGAGAAAGCATTGTTGAATTCTCTTTAATAAAATAGTAAATGCTTCAAAGGGTGAAATCTACCATAAACTAAAAAAATAAAAAGCAGCAAAGTGATAAAAATATTTGCATCTTATACTAGAGAAGAGAGCTTATTTTATTATTACATTCAGAGTTCCTCAGTTAATAAGAACAGAATAATAGCCCATTATAAAAATGGATGAAGGCTATGTGCAGAGAGTTCACAGAAGCACATTTTAAGGATATACAAAGATCCCCAACTTTCCTCATAAGAAAAAATGCGAACTGAAACAATAGGAAGTTATCATTTCCCACTTCTTAAAATAGCAAAGGTGAAAAATTTTTTATAAAATACCGTGTTGAGGGTGTGTGCAGATAATCCCTGACATATTGTTTATGGGGAGCATAAATTGATAGAACCTCTATGAAAATTAACTTGGCAGTATGATCTTCTCCAAATTAAAAATGCAGATACAATTATGACCCAAAGATTTTACCAACAGGTATTCATCTCACAAGTATAATTTCATATTGGGAGGCTATGTATGAGAAGATAATCATTGTGGCTTTGGGACACAACCTAAATGTTCTGCAAGGAAGAATGGCTAAATAATTTTGGCATATCTATGCAAATAGAAATTTATGAAACTGTTATAAAAAGAGGGAGTGGGTCTATACATACTAGTACAGAAATATTTCCAGGTTATATTTTTAAGTGATAAATGCAAAATGTAAAGCAATGCGTGTACTGTGTATTATTTATGTGGAAAGAAAAATTAATAGGTGTCTATGTGTTTATAAAAACACATAGATGTATACACAAGGGAATGGTACAGCAGTTCCCCCCAGGGTAGGGATCTAGGTAGCTGGGAAACAAGAGAGAGAGGGAGAATTACTTTTCTTTATACATATTTCTGAGTTTCATGTCTATATTTATTCTTCAACAATAAATATAAGAATGCTATTTAGGGAAAAAATGAGAGTCATAAACTGACTATTTTGGCCCAACTATTCAACTTAAAGGTGTTCTGTTCTTGGAGGTACTTCTGCTCTGAAGCTTAGGATTGTAATCAAATGATACGTCCTCAAGAATATGTCTGGAGTGAATTTGAATGAACAAATGATGTATGTAAAAATGTTTTGCAAACTATAATGAGTAATAAAAATATATAATATTATTATTCGCTTTCTTCAGTGTCGTATGAATTAAAGACATTTTGCTATTCAAAATCACAAATTCCGAAAATAGAGTACAGAAGATATGAGGAGGTGTGTTGCTCAAATACGGAGAAAAGAGAAGAGGAAAGGTTTAGATGGTTCCATTTGAGGTAAAACTAGTAACCTCTCTCAGCCTCAGATAAGACTCCAGGGATTGTGTGACAATTCTTATTCCTAGTCCTTATTGCTTCCCAGAAATGATCTTGAAAATAAAAACTCTGCTTTTACACTATGAAAAAATATAGATGTACAAAAGGGAGACTATTTCAATTATGAAGTAACTGTATAGTTCTTTTAAGTAGTAATTATGTATTTTTATTTATTTTTAAAAACCAGGTTTACCAGACAAAAATTTGAAAATGACAAACTGGCAAAAAATAGAGACTTTTGTGAAAAGGGATCAATATTCTTAGCATAGAGACCCCTTATCAAAAGAAGAAAATAATGGATACACCAGCAGAAAAAGGACCAAGAAAATAGACAGATTTATCAAAGGAGAGACAGAAATGTTCCATGGAATGTAAAAAATATATATTTTCTCTATCAAATTGGGAAGCATTTTTAAAATGCTATACTTAATATTGTTTAGGTATGGAAAAAATGTGCCTAAATATTGCTAGAGAGAACATAGATTTTTATAGCATTTCTGGAAAGCATTTTGGCTAAATGTATGTACATAAAAAGACAAATACCTCAAAATAACAGGAGTAAATTTCTCCAAACAGGTTAATTTTATTTTAGTATCCATGTTTTTCAGTATTTTCTGACAATGAAAATTAGCTATATTTATATTTCACTATATTAATAACCCCAAATTAATTATATGCACAACTTTCTGGAGAGGATTATGTCTTGGAGCTAATGGTAATAAAATCTTTTCTATATAACTTGACCTACAAATTTTAAATAAACTACATTATTTAATGGCAAAATTTAAGTTAGAACTAATCAACAATGGGCGTCTGGATGGCTCAGTCAGTTAAACATCTGCCTTCCGCTCAGACATGATCCCAGGATCCTGGGATGGCGTCCTACGTTGGGCTCCCTGCTCAGTGGGAAGCCCCCTTCTCCCTTTCCCTTTGCCACTCCCCCTGCTTGTGCTCTCTCTCTCTGACAAATAAATGAGTAAAATCTTTTAAAAAAAAGAATTAACCAACAATCTGCTATTATATCTGCCTGAATTTCTGAAACAATTAAGTTATTACTTTGTTAGAGATCCAGATCTTTGTTAGAGATCCAGATCTTTGGTGATTTGTCCCTAATCAAACATACACTTCAAATAAAGTATTTGCAGTTTGGGGAGGCGTAAGCACTGGTGAAAATGGAAAACACTTCTAATGGCTTTTTAACTTTTGCTAAGACTAGTGTACTTCAAGATTACAGAATTTTAAAGTTTAATTAGGTGTGTCCACCATATTGATCTCCCTTCTCATCCATCTGATGGAACTTTTAACTTTACTGTTGATGGTTGAAAGAATGCTCCTTTGATTAAACCCAAAGACATAGACAGTAGTTTTTATGTTAGTGTCATTAAGATGAGGAACAGACTATTATTGCAAAACTTGTACATTTCTTACACATGTTAAGCTACACATAAGGTTAGGAATTCTTTTGTTTCTGATATGTTTTAATTTTTCAAATGAGAAGAAGAAAAATTGAGATGCCATAAATTTTTAAAGAATGTTTCTGATATAAAGTTGATGATAATTATCAGTTATTTTAAGTATTTGAAGATACTTTCAAATATTAAAAAATATTAAGTAATTTAGTTAAGTAATAATTGAAGTTTGCTTACACATCTTGTGTTATCTTAAAGACAAGATATTTATACTTCTTTGAGAATTTGGGTTAAGAGAAGTTGTCATTCATCAAGCATTTAACAGGTTTCTGTGATGTCTAAATATCATGATACATATTAGTAATAAAAGATGCCTAAGTACAAACTGGTGTAGTCACTCTAGAAAACCATATGGAGGTTCCTCAAAAAGTTACAAATAGGTCTACCCTATGATCCAGCAATTGCTCTACTAGGTAATATACCTAAAGGATACAAAAATACTGATTCAAAGGGGCGCGTGCACTCCAATGTTTATAGCAGCATTCTCAACAATAGCCAAACTATGGAAAGAGGTGAAATGTCCATGAACTGATGAATGGATATGAAGCTATGGTAGAATATTACTCAGTCATCCAAACCAATGACAATCTTAACCATTTGCAAGGACATGAAGGGAGCTAGAGTACATTAAGTGTATTATGCTAAGGGAAATATGTCAAAGAAAGAAAATGCCACATGATTTCATTCATATGTGTAATTTAAGAAACAAAACAGATGAATATATGGTGGGGGAAGAAAGAGGGAAACAAACCCTAAAAGACTCTTGATGATAGAGAACAGAGTAGGGGTGATGGAGGGAGGTTGGTGGGGGATGGGGTAGATGGTTGATGGGGATAAAGGAGGCTACTTATTGTGTTGAATACTGGGTGTTCTGTGTAATTCTACTTCTGAAACTAAAATTATACTATATGTTAACTAACTAGAATTTAAATAAAAATAAAATAAAGTCCTCATAAAGATTCATAAACACTGTAAAAAATAAATATAAATAAAAGATGCTTAGGATAAGTTTCCTATCTAGGGAGCTTAGAGTCTAGTTGAAGAAGACAGGCATGGAGACTAATGAAAGAAATGAAGCATTACTGCAGCTATGATAAAAAGGAAGGAAGGAAGGAAGGAAGGGGAAGAAAGAAAGAAAGAAAGAAAGAAAGAAGAAAAGAAAGAAAGAAAGGAAGGAAGAAAGGAAGAAAGAAAAACAAGACAAAACCTTTGCTTTCTGGGGCAGTTGGGTACCCAAAGGAGGCAGGATGAGAGGAGAAGCTGATGAAGAGCTAATTTATATTTGATGGAGGCAGAGAGGAGATGAAGTCAAATGTCTTCAGAGAAGAGATGTAGTACTGAATATTCAAAGAGAAGTAATCAGGTGATCAGGATAGTTGAAATTGGAGAGAGGGAACATCATGAGAAGGGATCATAAAATAATCTGGCTGCCCTTTGGGGAGATGAAATGAGAGTGATGTAGCTGGAATGTAGACAGTAAAGAGTGAAAGCTAAGAGGCTGTCAGCTCCAGGTTAGGAAAAGCTTTCTGAGCCAGACCACACACAGGGCAGGTTATCCTGTAGGCAGTGGAGAGCTAGAGGATTTTTTTTTTTTTTTTAAACAGAGGAAAATCATCAAATTTCTCATTGTAAAAATAGAATCTCCCATGCACTGAATGAACATTCTCTAATTGAACCAAACTTCCTCAATACTACCCCACCAAGTGTTTTTAAGCAGTTTCTACAGCATAGCTGGGGATCCCCCTCACCAAAGAAATCTTGTGGAGCTTCAGTAAGAAAAACAGATAAAATGGGAAGATAACGTCCTTGAAAGTTTTAAATCTTGGTATAGGGAAACAATTTGTTGTTCTAACAACTCCTAATGCTCCTAAAATGAAAACTCCTGGGGTGCCTGGATGGCTTAGTGGGTTGAGCCTCTGCCTTCGGCTCAGGTCATGGTCTCAGGGTCCTGGGATGGAGCCCCGAATTGGACTCTCTGCTCAGCAGGGAGCCTGCTTCCCCCACCCCCACCCCACTCCTGCCTCTCTGCCTCCTTGTGATCTTTCTCTCTCTGTCCAAAAAAAAAAAAAAAAAAAAATCTTTAAAAAAGAAAACTCCTAATATGGCACAGAAATGACACCCAGTTTCCAACTGATGGGGGCAACAGAATGCAGCAGCACGGAACCCTAGAGAATCCTTTCAGGGGGAACACGGGGATTCCTAAAATGGGTTCTGCTTGGAATTTCTTCTCATTTTTCAATTAACGTGAAAGTCTCAATAGCTCCTTACAATTGTAGAGCAATGGTACCTTGGTCAGGATTTGGAGAATACTTCATGGTGTTATAGCCAAGGTGAAAGCTTAACAAATTCAAATCAGTATTTTTAAAGAATTTGTTAAAATTCTAATGAAGGTGATTTAAAAATAAACATGATATGTGTATTTTAGTTAATGGTTAATATTTTATCATTGAAGATTGCTTTCCTAAATACTGCTATATTTCACAATGGGAAATAAGGCCCTTGCTAATGCAATTATTTGGTTTCTTAGTTTTAGTTGTGCTGTACTCTGCTCTTAAAGGTAGGTTCATATTTTTAATTTATCACTATCATTAATTTGCTGTGGTATTTCACTTTTTGAACTTTACTTCTGGTTTAGATCATATTTTATATGCTCTATTTCTTGTCTCGATAAAATAATGCATTTATCAACCATGTAAATATTTGTTGAGTAGAGCAGTCTTTAAAAGTACATCATTAAATTGGTATGGATTTATCTGTTTTACATTTTCTTTTAAGCTATCTTAAGTAGGGCTGTGTAAAAATGATACTCCATTAAATTATGGTTGAAAAACCAGTCTTCTGAGTTAGCATTTTTTTTCCTTCTTACGTACGTTTTATTTTTTTAGCCAAGCCAAGTATAGCTTCAACATTACTTTCTCTCTCTTTTTTTAAATTCTTTGTTTTAGTTAACATATACTGTATTGTTAGTTTCAGGGTTAGAATTTAGTGATTCATCATTTGCGTATAATACCCAGTGCTTATTACATTGTATGTGTTCCTTGAGAATAGCCTGAAGAAGGTGGACAGTGGAAAAGAGTATTTCTAACATTGCTTAGCCCTCAGATTTGTTTTACGGTGTCTTAAAACAGAAAAACAAAACAAACAAAACAAAACACCGTAACATACTCTACTGAAATTTTTTAAAAAGGCTTCTCAAGTGTTACTGGTTCTTTTGCATAAAACATACTCTTAGATGGCATCAGATACATTGATGGTGTGTTTTATAGTAATTTAAAACTCTCAAATGGGATTTGTTCCCATTTCAATCAAGAAGGACAAGGCATTTAAAAAAAAAATCCTAGGTCTGTTCTTTTTGATTAAAGCTAACCATATGGGCACCTGGCTCAAAAGGTTTGGATGCTGTGAATCTACATATTTTTTCTACCCAACCCCCAACCCTAATGACTTGGACGATCATGTTGTATTCATTTGTCCATAGCAAAGACAGATGGGTCAGCCAGGGAATTCTCCACTACCTCTGCCTCTCTGAAACCACAAAGTCAGGAAATGTAATCAGATTGCTGAGCTGAACCAGAGCAAGAGCTTTCCTAATGGGTAACTGTGACTTGAGAAATCACATCCATTAGATAAAGTGATTAAATATACATCAGTCTTTTGGCAAGGGAGCCATGAAGATATTGCAATAGAACAGCATCATGTGACCCATCTCCTTGCTTGAAAAAGGAACACATCTTTACCTTTGACATGTATCATCTCTAAATCCCTCAGTTCAGTTGCAGGAAGACATTTTTTCGTGCCGAGATTTATGCAGTTCATGAATTTCTGGAAACCATGAAGTACTTGTGTGGTTGCTAACACATTACAAAGGAAATATTTCTGACTTGCTCATCCCTCCATACTGTTTTTGTTTTATATTACTGTTCTTTATGTTTTAGGTTATTTTTTAAACATTCTGTGTTCCCAGGTTATGTTTTTCACTTAAATATATATGTCTTAAATATGTAATTAGAAAAAGTATATTTGTGTGTGTGTGTTAATGAAAATTTCTCTTAGCCTTAAACTTTCTTTTTTTTTTTTTTGTTAAAATAATGTTTAAAGACAATTTAGTCATAAAGAAATGTCACATTGAATAGCATTAACCTTGATTATATTTAAAGTTCTAGAAATTCCGGTTTCTCTGTTTTGTTATAACTGTATTTGATTAATAAAGTAATGCCCCTCATGTATTAATATACTTGCTACAAACCCACTGGGGGTAATGCATGCATTCATATTGTTCTTTTTAAGCTATGAATAACCCTTCACTTTTTCCTTGGTGACCCTCAGCAAGCAATCTCAAAATGACTGACAGAGAATGTGTTTAGAATCATGGCGTCCTCGATGACTAGATTGAAGGAGTCTTCAAAAATCGTGTTCTACCTCCTTATTTTACACTGAGTCCCTGAGAGATTAATTTGATGTGTCCAAGATAATAGGAAGCACAGTTAAAGAAGTAATCAAAAATAATTGTCATTTAAATATTTTCATTAGTGAATTCCTGAGCACACTTCTATCCATGCTAATTCCTACTACCCAAGTCAAAATTTCTCCCTATTTTCTGAAGTTTCTAAACCTTCAAAGTCAACAGAGATGAAGGCAGACAGCTCTAATTTTATTGGGTTTTCTGCTGCTGAGGCATATGCATAGAGATGTCTGATTTCATGAGACCAAGTGGTGGGGCTGTTACACACAAGGGAGGTGTCACAGTCAAAGGCCAGAGAAGAATGAATATGGAGTGACTAAGGGGCATCCTTACTAGTCTGTTTGGTAATCTCTGTGATTATGTAACATACTCAGATTACCTATAAATTACACGTGAAGGAAAAATGGAATACAATTTTCATACTGAAAGGAATTTTACAGAGATGTCGTAATCAAAACTACTCATTCTATAAATGTTTTTGGTGCCTAGAGATGGTTTAGCTACAGCGCCTCAAGTTAAGAGTCAAGTCTATGAACCAAGAGTAAAAAGGCTTTCAACTGAAAATATAGCAGACCTAGCATGTTAATTTGAAAATTTTTATAGATATAGTTTTCCTAGGTGCTTACAGAACATTACTGCCAATATCTACTTAGAGTGTTTGGTAAAGTTGTGCCCTAATTTAAAATGTAGTGGAGATATTCTAATTTGCAGATTTGACAGTATTTTAATTTCCTCTGGCCACTGAGAATGTTTAATATTCCTAAATTATAAGATGAGGAGAAAATGCTCAGTCAGTAAGTACATCTGGTTCAATATAGAAATTGAAATAAATAAAATTAATTGCATAGAAAGTAATAAATGCAAAAGGGAAGTGGAAAACACATTAGATAACTTTGTAACTTTTTTTTTTCTCTTCGGTTTTGAGCCTTTCCTCACGTTTTCTGTTCCCTTCTTTCTAAAGGAAGGAAAAGAGAAAAGAGTGTATAGCCTTGAATCAATGTTTATAGACTACCTACTATGTGCCCCATTAGGCTAAATATTGAGAGTAGAAAGGTGAATAAGACGTCAAATCACGATGAGAGTAGCTGCTTTACAGACTTAGGGAAGTGGTCCTTAGGCTCTTGAAGAAGCCAGTCTTGGATAGGTGGGTGGGGGTGAATTGCCCGGAAGGAGGCTGGAACCCTTTAGGAAAGACTCTTGTGGGCTAACCTCATAAGCCCTGGGAGAGTCATTGACGATTTAGAGAAGTGATGTGATCAGGTTCCGTTTGCCACTTTGATGAATATGTAGCCTATAGATAGGAGGAAAAGAAACTGTAAACCTAAAAATTAGGAGACTATTGTGATAATGCGGATAAAAGAGAAAGAAAGAGAAAAGCTGTGGGATGTAAAAGTGAATGAGTTAGGGATGATTTAGAACTTGTTGAAAACTTTAGACTTGTTAATTAGACGTTAAGACTGTTCTGGGTCCCCAGGTAGTAAATGTAGTCATTTCTAGCCCTGACTACTGATTAGTAGTATCATTTAAATGAGCAGGGTAAAATAAGAGTATATGAAAAGTTAGATATGTGTGCTGAACTTGAATGTCCTGCCTAGGCTGAAAAATAGGCTTTAAAAAAAATATCTGTACAATGTAAGGCCTTTTCATTCTTAGTTTGTAGAAAACCAACTATATAATAACCAACAAACAATTGCACATGTACAGACGTGGTATGTCAGCTTGTTTTTGCTGGCTCATGATTTGGTTGCTGCCTGGTATCCTGTCTGAGAGTTGCAGGTTTCAGCTGTGAAATGCGGGGTATTTCTCCCTTGTTGTCCCTCAGCATGCATCTCATTTGAGTCCCCCACCATCTGGTAGGAAAAAGGCTCTATCCTTCTGGAACGTGCTCCAGAAAAGTTGCCCGTTTCTTTTTATAGGTCCTGGGTTAATCTGAAATTCAAATTCAGCTGGGTGCCATGAATTTTATCTGGTACACCTATCCTATGTTTTTCTTAAAAGTTTATCCTTTTCTGTCTCCTTATGGCCCCATTATAAAAGCTCAAGATCAGAATGCACTAGACCCCTTAAATTCTGGGGCATGAATTTCATAGGCATATGAAGAATGGGGTTAGGGGAGGACAGTCTACGACTGGTCATTTCCAGGTACTTTAGATACGGATTCCTGGATTTATTTTCAGTGTTGTCATTTATTGATTACTCCACATAAAGGCTTAATGTGTTTATCATTTAGAAAGAATTGATGGAATAGTACTAACAGTACTGCAGGTGTGTTTTGAGCATTAATTAGTTAATTAGGAAACATTTAGTTGAGAGGCATTCTAATAGCATTGAGCGGAAGGCGTCTCACCTCATTCGGGGGTCCACTTAAATAGCACTTTACTAAGCCAGGGAAAAATAAACACGACTGGTACATGAGGTACACCACCCACTAGGAACACCAATCTCCCAGGGTGACTGCTTGCCTAAAAAAAAAGTCCCCTGAGTGTGAAAGGCTTTCTAAGAGCAATGATTCATGAACCTCCTGGACCTTGGACAATGTTGTGAAATTATTTTCCTCTGTATTCTTAAATAGTTATTTGACTTGATGAAAATATTTTACGTTTTGATTCTGGAGTTATAAGTGTAAGTGGAAACAGAAGAATACTCTAAAAATATTAGATCCTGGAGAAGAGAAGGAAGGGGGAGGGGGCGGGGGTGAGGGAGATGGAAAGAGAGAGAATGGGAACAACAATGCCTAAAGATTTCAGACAAATTCATAAGTGCTGATACTTCTTGTGTTCTTTAAATGCCGTTCTTATTAAATCAGGGTCACCATCGTACATAAAAACATTTTAAAAAGCAGGCCAGTCAGGTATCATCAAATTCACGTGGGAAATGTGGCAGATACATGGGTGACTCAGTCCTGGTCGCAGTTCCCCGTTCTATTTTTATTTGAATTAGCCAGCTTTTGAAGCTAACTGAGTTCTGTCCAGCCTGAGGCTCAAATGATCTGAACGAGTGTCTCAGAACTATCATACAGATGTCTGTTTTTGTACGTTTTTGTGATCTTTCTGAGTCTTTCCTCTCCTGGCTTTTCCACCTACGATTAGAAGTCATGTACTTTATTATGTACTTTTATATATTATCTACCCTTTACAATAAACTCGATTCCCACCTGAACCCCTGCTGTAGAGAGAGAACAATGATAGGTTTCTGTGCACCTGCTCTATGTTTAGTAAGTTTCCAGTTCCTTTTGGTGTCAAACAATAGCAGGTATTTCTGAAGTCCCTCAGGTCACTAATGTGCTGGTTTTGTTGTCAAGGTAGCAGCTGAACCCTATCTTTTCACAAACAGTTGGGCAGAGCACCTCTCATTCATTAAGAGAAATGCCCCTAGAGGCCTGTCTCTGTGTCATAGACATAGCCCAAGCATTGTATACATTAAAATGCCTGATATGTTTTCTGTTATATCATATTGAATTGTTTTAAAAAAAAATTAAGAATCTTAGTAATTTCTCTTACTTTTTTGAAATGAATGAAAGGTGAGTTCAGGTTGTGTTCAGTTTTCCCGAGGCAAGACTGGAATGATCTTTGAGAAATGCCAAGTCATGATAGAGTCATTTGTGGGGGAGAAAAAGAGAAAAGCTTCATGGCAAAAGGTTCATGGTTTGGAATTAAGTTTTTGGAATTAAGGTTGGAGCTAATCATAAGAAGATTTTCATGATGATCTCTTCCATTTTTATATCTCCTGTCCAAGCCTTTGTGAGAAATTGACTAAGGCAGCAAAGAGTGGGGCAAGTGTCCGGGCATCACTGAACCATCTTTCCTTGTTTGTTTACAAGTAGCGAGACAAATTACCTCCCACAGCAGCAAAGGTTAAGCAAGAGGATCAGAGGAGCAGAAGGATGAGGCACTCCTTATTCATATTTCAGGACAGAATTCTCTTCCATCTTAGTGGTTTCAAGGCAGAGGACAAGAGCTCTGCAGCCTGTAAATCCCAGTTCACAGATTTAATGGCATAGAACTTTATTGCATGTTCCATCACGGTCATTTTAAGTGCAGAATATTCCCGAGATTCAGGGAGAATGCTAGGTCTAGTTCCTTCTCAGTGAAAGTATAGCAGAGTGCCATTTACAATGCCTATGTTTAAGCAGTCTTTTTTTTTTTTTTTCCTACCCCCTAGTAGCTTATAACTTCTATTGTAAAAAGATGCCCTTTTGTGGTGAAAATAGAAGGATAGAGGTGAGGCACTGTAGTTTTATTTTGGGAGGTGATGATAGTTGGGAACTACACAATCAAGGATATCATGGCAACGTAGAACTCGGGGAGATCAGAAAGAAGGAAAGCGACAAATACCTTCATCTGCAACAGAATCCTTTTTTAAAAATTCCTCTTCTGGATCTGAAATACCTATTTCTATTATGTTTAGTTGTAACTTACATCTTTGTCAGTCAGTAATCCTCCCTGTCCCTATTTTTTCCACACTTTGTCAAGAGCCTACTGATCTCGACCTGGTGAACACACTCAACAGAGGCAGAACTGAATTTATTTATTTTTATTTTTTATATATTTTTTAAGTTTTTATTTATTTATTTGACAGTCAGAGATCACAAGTAGGCAGAGAGGAAGGCAGAGGGGTGGGGAAAGCAGGCTCCCCGCTGAGCAGAGAACCTGATGTGGGGCTTGATCCCAGGACCCTGAGATCATGACCTGAGCCGAAGGCAGAGGCTTAAACCACTGAGCCACCCAGGTGCCCCTGGCAGAACTGAATTTAAAGCCTGCTTCTGTCCCTTTCTAGTAGTATCGACTGAAATCTACTATGAATCGAAAAGGGTTTAAAAACATTCTCAGTGTTGCTGAAGAGATTACATTTCTAACACAACACTGAAGACAGAGTAACTGCTCTCTCCCTCTCTTTCTTTTATATAGATAGATATAGATATAGATATATTCATTTTCTTCTACAGCACAACTCCACATACTCTCAGAAATTCTGTTCCTTCCTGATGGCCTCTACAGCTTTCTGTGAGCTTCCCTATCACTGGCTAATTTTCTAGCCCATGCACACCACAAGTCAGTACCAGTTTTGTCACAAAACGTCCTAAAGAATGGCCTAAGAATAGAAATTTTATGAAAGAACATTGGGTACCATTAAATCAAGATATGTATCATAATGCAGCGATTTGCTTGATATTCCCCCATACAGATGATAGCAAAGGCCCTATTTAGGCCACTGGGTTCCCGTTTTCCATGACAGCTGTGATATTTTAACTCCTGGAATAACTGGGGGTGTATTTGCCATACAACCAGCCCAGATCTAATTTATCAGTTTTATGAGGTCAGAAACATGGTCAAAGCTCCCTTTGGTGCCTCGAAAAAAGCTGCTTGCCAAGATAACAAAGGACATGACTCAACTGCTTTCTGATTTGCACTCCTGTTTCACATCAGAGGCAGAGAATTTTATGTTTAGTGACCTTCTCCTCCCACATATTTTGGATTTTCGCATCTAAAGTCACATCTATGACATCAATGATGGAAATTTCCATCTCTGGGTTTGTTAGCTTATTTTTTTTTTCCTGTCTGCACAAAGAATTTTAGGTGGCTTTTGATAAAACACACATGAAAGGGATCACTGAAAGGAATGTTGAAATAAATCAGATGTTATGTGCAGTGGAGAAAAAAAAATCATAGCAACAGAAAATTGTGTTTTATCTTTTGCAGAAGACCTAACACATAGTGGTAAATTGCTAGTATGATGATGGTTTATACAGCTCAGATACATCTTTTTAAAATTTATTCTCTAGTTTCTGTTGGCCAAGACCAGTAATTTTTTTTTAATTTTTAAATTTTTAAAATTAACATATAATGTATTATTAGCCCCAGAGATACAGGTCTGTGAATCATCAGGCTTACAGAATTCACAGCACTCAAATTAGCACATACCTTCCCCAATGTCCATAACCCAACCACACTCTCCTACCCACCCCCCTGACCCCACAACCCTCAGTTTGTTTTGTGAGATTAGGAGAGTCTCTTATGGTTTGTAAGACCAGTATTCTTGCAAGGTTGAACGATCCTCCTGAAGGTTGACTAGTAAGACTCTTTTCAAAGCTAATGTAAAAATTACAAATCCTTAGTTTCATAAGGTGCCTTCTCACTGAAAGGCTTTACTTTGTGGTTTCTCGTGTTTCACATTTATGTTAACTCCTAGGTGATGGTTAATGGTATCTTTTTCAGCAGTGAAATGTTGTCAGGTTCAAATGAAATAGTAGATACTAAAAAGCTTTATGAAGTTAAAAATATATCAAAATAAGGTTTTAACAATACTTCATTTATGCTAAGTGATGTAATGTGGTTAATAATTTTTCAATTAAGCAGCTATCCAGGCCAGTTTAGTTTGCTTGATTGGAATATGATGCTACTGAAGCTGACACAAATGAATTAAATTCTTTTAGGAATGCTTAGTATTTCTCCATGGAGAGACCTATGCTCAGACAATCCCCTTTGACCCTAGCCTGTTCTCTCATACAAACATAGAGTTGACCCTTAGCATTTTGAGATTTCGTATTTATTGAGTGCTTCTTGTGTTCAGCACCCCTCTCCGCACTTTATGTTATGAAGTATTTAAAGTGGATGGTGTTATAAGTATTATCTATTGTAATGCACACAGTAACATGAGGATAGACTCTTTTGTCATCTCCACTTCTTAGATACGAAATCTGAGGCTTAGAAATGTAAAGGCAGGTTGCTGGGGGGTGGGGGAGTAGGGATAGGGTGGCTGGGTTATGGACATTGGGGAGGGTATGTGCTATGGTGAGTGCTGTGAAATGTGTAAGCCTGATGATTCACAGACCTGTACCCCTGGGGCTAATAGTACATTATATTGTAATAAAAATAATAATAATAAAAGAAATGTAAAGGCATTTGTCTATTGCATACAACTGGACTATGTTAGAGCTGGAATTTCAACCTGGGCTTGTCTGACTCATGGTTCCTAATACTATGCTGTATTCTTCAAACCAAAGGCTACTTCTTGCCTGATTTTGAAATGTATAGAATAATTCTAGGAAAAAAAATAAAAACAAGATTTTATTTATTTATTTTTCTTTCCCAGCAAAGGTATTTGGCAAGTATTTTGCTTCAATTGAGACTCTGTTTTTGAAAGACCAACATTCCCAGTTCTCTAAATAATTTTTGGCATATATAATATTTTGTAAAAGCTTAGTTTTTACATATGTAAAGTCTTCTTGTTTTCTTTTCAAAATAAAACATCAATTAGAATTCTAAGTGGGTTATCCCAAATATGTGACTTTTCTCCTATAAAATGAACGAGACTATGACAAAAATTTTGAACGCTTTCTTTTTCACCACCGAAAGGAAATTAGTCTTATAATTATTTCATTTGACTAAGAACTTTCACCTGCACTAAACTATACAGTTAATTTACAACATCTAGAAGGATGTTGAACAGAAGATGTTACAGTTAATCTTGATATTGAAAGAATCCTAGTTTTAAAACCAGATGTATGCTATGTGAAAAATGTGTTTTTGTAATATGAAGGTAAGAGTAGATGAGGACGCTTTGTCAGAGTACTCTGGGGAAGTTTGGGTGGTAAATGTGAGAACTAAGCTGAACCTGGCAGAGAGGTTGGGATTTGGACATGTAAAGGCATAATCTGTGGTCTCCACGAGGAATATGTACGTGTAAGAAGGACTCTGGAAGAGTGTTTTGTTTTGTTTTTAATCAATGTGTTTAAATTTTAAATTTATATATATATAAATATATATATTAAATTTATATATATATATAAATGTATATAATGTTCTACTGTTGACATATAGATTCTTTAAAATTTAGTAATAGTATAAATTCATGGATTGGAAGGTGCTCAATTTATTATTATTGTGGTGGTGATTATTAGTATTATTTTGCTAATAGAAATGAGTCTGGGACATTCTCTTATATTGAAAACATTATCCTATAATTGTCATTGTCTTAAGGAAAGGCAAAAAGACTACAGGAATTGACTGTTGATATGTTGTAGGGGTCATTATTGACTTATTATATCAGAAAGTAACACAATATAAACATCTCTATATGGTATTTATTGAATAGATTGGTTCTGCCAATCTATTCATTCTGCCAATCTATTCACACAATCGAAATCACTTGTGTTTCCTGCACAAACTTGAAATAATCCAATAATTCTATATTATCTTAAGGTAAATCTATTCTACATGTATGAGTTTATGTATGTTTATTTGCTTTTCTTTTTTCTATTTAAAAGATATTGTAATTTCTCAAATGTCAAAAATAGTATCTTCATGAAAGACTTTTATTTTTATTTATTTATTTTTAAGATTTTATTTATTTATTTGACAGAGAGATCACAAGCAGGCAGAGAGAAACGGGGAAGCAGGCTTCCTGCTGAGCAGAGAGCCCGATGTGGGGCTCGATCCCAGGACCCTGAAATCATGACCTGAGCCAAAGGCAGCGGCTTAAACCACTGAGCCACCCAGGCACTCCATGAAAGATTTTTAGAAAGTATATTAGTCATTACCCAACTAATTATTCCTTTGGTAGATATTTATGCCACACACACAGACATAAGTCTGAAACATTTCCTCTGTATTGACCACTGTTCTGTAAGCATGCTTACAAGACAATATAAGAGAGATGAGGATCTCCTAGTGTTCTTAAAGTTAAGACTAAAACTTGCCTCATGTTTCCTGAATGAAATGACAGGTTAATGTTATTGATGAAATGATTATAGCTTGGCTTCCTTGAAACGTAAGCTGTTAGTAAAAAAAAGCAATTAGGAAAATAATGAAGAAATGAACCAGCAATTCCTCTCCCATTTTTCCTTCCCTCTGTATTATGTCATAAACAAAAGTAATGTAATAGCTACTAATTATAGGAAACCATTCAGACTTTGTAATGGATCCTTCATTTTTCCCACAGCAACTGTGAACTAAGAATTTATTCACAGATAGACCTAGTTCATTCCCATGAACTCCTGTCAGTGTCTCTTTATGATGGATTTTATTTTATTTTTTTAAAGATTTTGTTTATTTATTTGACAGAGATCATAAGTAGGCAGAGAGGCAGGCAGGGCGGGTTGTAGGGGGGTAGGCAGGCTCCCTGCTGAGCAGAGAGCCTGATGCGGGGCTCAATTCCAGGACCCTGGGATCATGACCTGAGCCAAAGGCAGAGGCTTTAACCCACTGAGCCACCCAGCTGCCCCATGACAGTTTTTAAACAAAGAGACTCATGTATGTGCTTCGGCATATTAGCTAGACTGGTGCTTCCCCCTCCTTTTTTTTTTTTTTTTTTTTTTTTTTTTAAATTTTAAGGATAAATATTGGGCTTATTGTTGCTGATTTGTCATCCTACTATCAAAATGGCCCATCTGAAGTAGTATGAAGTGGTGGAAGGCACTGAACTCAAAGCTCAAAACTTGACTTCTGGTCCTAGTTCCAATATTTCCTTAAACATGACTTGGCAAATACTAAATTCTATAAACCTTGAAGTAACCATTTATATAAAAAAAAGGAAAAGAAAAAGAATATATGCATTTTATGTATCAGAGCTTTGCTATATGTGAAAGGGCTGTGAAAATTTAAAAACCATTGTAATTAAACATATCTTTATATACATATGTGTGTTAATTATGAATGTGAAATGTATTTTCACATTGGTTTTGTTTTGTCTTGTTTTTACCAAAAAAGTACTATCAATTAAGAAAATTCCCCAAAGAAGTTACTTTTTTAGAAAATATGTTGGCATATTATTATCTGTGAAAGATATAAAGAATTATAGATATAAGAATAAAATATAGAGGAAGTACACGATCCCACATTCTTGGCATACATTGGTGCACAACGAAATAAACTTCATGATGTGATTAGAGGCCTGAATCTAAAGCATTAGAAACCTGATAAAATATAAATTAGAGAACCAAGAGTCAGAGGAACTGAGAGAAAGTAAAACTGAGGTAGAGGTAGTAGTGGAGTTGATGCAGAAACAATGTTTGGGGAAAATGCACACGTAGTTTGCTTTTAAATGATCTGCATCAATGGGACAATTGCATAGCTTGGAAGAAACCCCTTGTCAAATGCAGTAAAATTACAATATAAATTGTAAAATTTCTAAAGTTATATTCTTCCAAGTTTGTATTATTTGAGGGGTTTTGTTTTCACTCATTGAGACAGATTATCCCATTGTTTTCTTTTCCTTTCTCTCCTTCCTTCCTTCCTTCCTTTCTTCCCTCCCTTCCTCCCTTTCCTCACTTCCTCCCTCACTTCCTTTCCTTGCCCTTCCTTCCTTCTTTTCTTTCCCTCCCTCCCTTTCTCTCCTTCCTTCCTTCCCTCCCTCCCTTCCTTCCTTATTGCCTTTCTTCCTGCCCCCTTCTTTTCCCTTCCTTTCCCTCCCTTCCTCTCTCCTCCCCTCCCTCCCTCCCGTCCTCTCTCTCTCCTTTCTTTTCTTTCTCTCTTTCTTTCTCTTTGTCCCATTCCTTCCTCTTTCCTTCCCTCCTGCCTTCCTTGCTTCCTTCCTTCCTTTTCTCTCTCCTTAGCTGTGATGCACTAGAATAGAACTAACTAGTTTCTTGATATCCTTTATCTCATGCCCTCTTTCCAATAGATTAACCAGCTAAGGTCCTCACCAGTGAAATGAAGTATGTAGTACCGAGGTATCTGAGAGGATAAATTACTTGCTTTTCACAGAGCCATGGTAAAACCAACATACTTTTGCAACAACAGAGCAGATTTTTATTTTATTTTATTTTATCTTTTAAAGATTTTTATTTATTTATTTGATAGAGATCACAAGTAGGCAGAGAGGCAGGCAGAGAGAGAGAGTAGGGAAGCAGGCTCCCCGCCGAGCAGAGAGCCCGATGCGGGACTCGATCCCAGGACCCTGAGATCATGACCCGAGCCGAAGGCAGAGGCTTAAACCACTGAGCCACCCAGGCGCCCAGATTTTTAAAATTACAATATGTTGCCCTTCTAGACAGTAGACTATTTTCAAAAAGAAATATTGTAAAAATATACAGAGAACTAAGTTCTCATTTATTTTATTTGTTACCATTTTATAATATAAAAGTTATTAAATAAAAAGCTGATTTTCCTTAAGGTGATTTTTATAATTATTTTTTCTTGGCAATGGTGAGTTTGCAATTAATAAACATATATTGAGCAGACACTTAGATGCAAAAGACTCAGTTTTGTTGATATTAATGTATTTCTTTTTAATTTAAATATGGAGACTTGTAGGGATAAATAGTAATATATTTAAGAAGCTTCTCCTCCACCTTTATAAATTCATTACATTTAGGGACAGGGACCTATAAAAATGCAAGTACTTATAGGTTTGTTATATATCAACAAAATTTTATAAAATGTATTTCCTTCACAGCACTTCTTTAATGTCCCCTTCTTCTCACCTGTTTTTGCATTTTTAATTTTAGTTACCATAAGCTCTAAACTATAAATTCAGAAATTCTCAAATTACGTTGCTATCAAGAAGATTACTACCTACAAAATGAGCCTTTTCTGTGATACATTCAATATCAGAGAGTTAGCAATTACTTGTTCATGCCTTTAAGGAAATTAAGAGCAATGTGCTTGTCATTTTAAATTTGATTTTCAAAGAGAAGCATGTCAGAAATGTGACATAAATAAACCGACAAAAATGTGGCTTCCAGGTGTTACTGATGGGTAGGCATTCTTCAATTAAGTTTCTGGGGATTGTGTTATTTAATTACAAGGGCAGTTTACTAAATAAACTACTTACTGATTGAATTTCTAAACTCAAGCCTGCTGAAAAAAGCTGAGTGAATCATCAATTAAACACTTCAGGAATTGTTGAATCACTGTATTATATACCTGAAACTAATATACCCTGTCTGTTCACAGCCAGAATTAAAATAAAAACTTAAATTGTGCCCTCCCAAATAAAAAAATAAATAAAATTTAAAAAAAACTTCAGTGATTCATTTGCCAGGACCTCTTCAACTGGTATATATTCTAAGCCATATAGTCTTGCTTTTGAACTTTTAAAATACAGATACTCCATAGACTGGGGATAAACAGACCTCAGTCCTAGGCCTGGCTTTGCCATACACAGCTCTGTCATCTTGAACAAAGTAACCTCTAGATGATTCTTCAATTTCCTTACTTTCAAATTGAGAGGGCTGATTTAGATTATCTCTAAACTTTGGTCACTCTAGAGTAGTATTTTTATTTATTTATTTATTTATCAACAAATTCCTTTTTTTTTTTTTAAGATTTTATTTATTTGACAGAGAGAGATC